>NW_017306495.1:86845-93123 GCF_000935625.1 Nanorana parkeri
CCTGCCAGGACTTCCAATAGTGCTCCTAGAATCCCTGCCAGGACTTCCAATAGTGCTCCTAGAATCCCTGCCAGGACTTCCAATAATGCTCCTAGAATCCCTTCCAGGACTTCCAATAGTGCTACTAGAATCCTTGCCGGGACTTCCAATAATGCTCCTAGAATCCCTGCCAGGACTTCCAATAGTGCTTGTAGAATACCTGCCAGGACTTCCAATGGTGCTTTAAAATTAACAAATGCACATTATTTAATTATTGTTCTCTGTGTCACTGTGGAGTTTCTCCCTTTGTAGCTGTCCTAATGACTATTTCCACTGGAAACCGGAGGTGAGGGTAAACCTTCCAAAAAAGGACAACTGTTCTGGTGACAACTTTAAAAAAACGGGTTTTGGAGGAATTTCTTATCATGGCGGCAAGTGTAACAGATATTTCCTAGGTGCATGTTTCCATAAAGTCATGGCAGCCCTAGTCACCATCACTTTCAGTCTGTTGGCACTTAGATTGTTGTCCTTGAAGCTGGAAAATCTCCATGCAGGTTGAGGCTGAGAGTGCCATCGTCACTTTATCACTCCATTGATAGGTGAAGGAATTTAATGCGTAGTTGTTTTTGGCTTAAAGGAGAACTATGAGGTGTTGAGAACTATGAGGCTGACTGGCAGATCGGATGGGGGAGGGGGCGGGTACAGCTGGCTCTGTCTCTAGATAGGCAGAGCCAGCTGTCACTCACACAGCTGAGCGGATACAGATATAATTGTTGGGATCCGCTTCAGCTGCGGTATACTGTGGCGTCTCAGTATACCCCGAGCTGTAACTCGCGGTATACTGAGCCTAGGGTGACGGGAGGACGCTAGTTTGTGTCCTCCCGTTACCCTAAGGAGAACTATGGGGAAAAGCCTTAACCCCATAGTTCTCCTTTAATGTTACTTATACATTGTCTGTATTTATTATGTCAAGAATTGCTGATTATACGGACCTCAGTAACCTATCAACTCTGTCTTCAGGTCTGTTCAGTTAATAAATAAGCCTTTAATTAGAACATTTCACCAGCTTTCAAACTTGCAAGTTAAAAGGACAGAAAAACTGAGTATTTCAAATACTTGCTTGCAGTATTTTCCTTTCCATACATTATTTTTTATTCACTTGCAACATGCCTTCAAACTTGGCAGAAAATGTTACTACTCCAGGAGAGTCAGTTCCCTAGCAGAGCTCCATCCCTCCTTGCATGTCATAGCCCTCTGCCCTCTCCACTTCTGGGAGTGTCTATTTACTCTCTATGCTGACCCAGCTCCTCCTCCCCTCATCTCTGTACATAACCTTTTATGTAGCAGCCAGGTGAAGGGCAAAGGGGAATACTAATGAATCCCACTTGAAGCGGACTTTCTGCCAAAATGCAATGTCTGCTTTTTAAGTGGACCCACCCTTCCCCTTTTAGAAACCCAGCATAAAAATCTAGTAATTTTGGTGCCACCCCTTATGAAGAGTCGGGCAGTCAGTCACGGACCAAGAACCCGACAGTGTCAGGAGAGAGGAGGGAACCCGGCTGCATACCTCATCCCGCCGGGTGAATGTCCCCTCCTCTCTCGGCCGGCAGCCATCTTGGTGGCAGGCATCAATAAGATGACCGCGCATGCGCGATGACGTCATTGCGCACGCGTGCGGCAACGTCACGCGCATGAGCGATGACGTCACGGCGGGGGGGGGGGGGGGGGGGGGGGGGTGCGGGATGACACCCAGCCTTGGGACGCCCCTGAATGTTTACACCCAGGGAGGATTATACAGGTAAATAACATGCATTTAATACATTAAATGAGCATATAATGTTATAGGAAGAATTTAGTAAATATGAATGGTCTGGTGACAGGTTCTCTTTAAATAAAGGAAACTTTAGACATTACTAGATTTAAGAGGAACACATTAATTCAGTTTCCTTGTGAAATGACTGCTCAGTTTTATATAAGCACATCCAATCTAATATTAGGAAGAGATGGTAAAGATAAAGCAGCTGATACTTGTGTCGGTAGAGTTTGTGTTTTCCAATCTGCTTTCTGTCACACTAGTGTGCATCCCCGGACACTCAGATACTGTACATGTTTTTACAAATAGCCAGATGTATTTAATAGCCGTGAAACTCAATTATCAAAAAGCCGTGAAAAGCCAAGTATGGTGCCTGACATCAAATTTTTCTCCAGGCAGATATGTGAGTCATTTAATCCAGTTATGTGTCTATTAAAAAGTAGGAAATGTATTCTTATGTAGCATACGAACCTTAATCTGCCTTGAAGCAAAACTGTTATAGTTTGTGGCCAATTTAATTTTTACATTTATACATTTTTAAACTGTTGTTTTATATCTATTTGAAGGATTCCCAAAGCAATATGGGTTAGCAAAATAAAAAGCAGAACAGATTAAGCACACAGGAGGGGTGGGTAGGCTGTGGCTACGAGGAAGTGTTGGAGCTTTGCCCCATCAAACTATTCAGCATTCAGACCAGGCAAACTGACCTTTCTGGTTTTAGCAGTTTGCTGAATCACCTAAATAGCTCAATGACCTGACCTGTTTCCTGTAATTGCTCCTGCAAGCTAATCTCTGAGCAAATGTTTTGGCCCAACTCACTTCTGACTACTCACAATTTTTCTTTAAGAAAACCCCATCCAAATTTATGTTCCACTCAGCTGAGTCTTTCGTCACAATAATGGAGACTGTTGATTCAGCTTCAGTCCCTTTTTTGTGATCTCATTTTGCTGCTACAGTCTTCTGGAACCTGAGGGGACCCCACCACTCGACAGCCAATAGAAAGTGTACACATCACCCAGGTAGCACCTTGCAAAATCGAAGGAGGACCATCGAAAGCACACCTGAAGTCATGTGACCCAATTTAAAGTGTAGTTCCACTTTTGCAGCCAGACTGGGATAAAACATACTTTATATTTGTACATGTTTCTGTTAAAGGCTTAGAAGCATTGTATGTTAATGAGAAGAAGCTCAGTCTGTCCCTCTACTTTCATTTTCAAACTGCTCAGAGTAGCCTAGAATCGACACAAAGGCCTTCACCTAAGAAACAACTAAAAGGAAAGAAATATATTTTTACAAATGATTTTTAGGCATGCTGCGTGAATAGGAACACATAACATATATATAGTGGGGCTGCCTAAAATTTGACTGCAAAAGTGGAACGACACTTAAGTGATATTAAAGTCAAAAGGTTTCAAATGCTGTATGCAGGAAAATAGGCAAGATTGAGGCTGGCGCAAACCAATGGTGCTCACTCCGCCAATGCTAGGAACCACGGGGCTGCCCTCTTAACCAGGGAGTCACTGGAATCTTGACAACATGCAACAAAGAAAAATAGAACAGGTGCCACCTCCTAGTGCAGTATGATTATTGACAAAATTATTAAATAAAAGAGTAAATAAAATTAAATAAAAAGGTTTAACTCACTTTTCATTAAGGTCTTGCTCTGAGCAAGGGGTTGGTTACCGCAAAACACAGTAACACCTCTCCCCACCCCCCCCCTTGGGGTGCACCACAGCGATCTTGGACCTTTGGACTCTGTTATTGACATGCCTGGTTTCCTTTAGGAATAGTAAGTAGAACCTTTTTACTCTTTTATTTCATCATTTGGTCAATAAACATACTGCACTAGAAGGTGGTGCCTGCTCTGTGTTATGTTGCATGTTTCAAATGCTGATTAAATCACTTGCAATGGATGCTGCTCCTTGAAGTTTAACATTTTTAGTTTGCTGTGGAATCAGCTGGTTTCTAATATCCTGTTTTTTTAGGGTTGCCCTTTTTCCTTGCAGGGTCCTAAGGAGCCACCCTTGTGTGTGCTAGTAAACTGTGTGTGTGTATCTGTGTGTGCCTCCACAGATACAGCAAGGCAAGCCATTCCCCTCTGCCTTCTCAATTCCCCTCTCCCTTCATTCCTTCTCCAACCTAGTAGATGTACAGATGCTGGAGACATTGTGCTCTGTCCCTTGTGATCTTGTACTGGGCGGGAAGCTCAGGGAAGCTGAGCTGAGAGAATAGGAGGCAGCTGTTGGGAAACATGATGACCATAAGTACTTGGGCAAACATTAAAAAAATTGGACAATGTACAGTATATTTGTTTGATCTGAATTCATTATTGAAAAAAGTTTGAGAGTTTAATACTACTTTAGGTATTATTTTCTTGCCCCTTTTTTTTTGTTTTTTTTGTCTTTACAAGAGATAAGGAAGAAATATTTTTAAAATGCCTTTTAGATAAATAGCCTGCAAAAATAATGTTGGCTAGACAAGGGGAGTTTGTACTAAGCCTTTGAGCCCTTGATAATATTACAACATTTCACACTCTTGCCCAAAATCAAAAAATTCCGGCCGAATAGTTTTCACACAGCTTATCCTGAAGTAACCCGTGATAGTCTCCTAACTACCTCCAATAAAATCCAGGCAGCCGATCACTCCCTCTTGTGTGTTAATTTTTTACTTTTGTGTACATAATTAAATAAAAGTTTGATGACAATAAAAGGAACTGATTGGGTTTGTTAAATTACTATTTGTAAATCTTCTTTTTCTTTCATCACTCGGTTAGCGCAGCTGCCAAAAGACATTTATTTTGCTATTTTAAACAAGGAATTCAAAGCCGCTGTAGTTTCAGCACCAGTATTAAAAGGACAGCACTACATTCCAACCGCATGGGGTGTGAGATGGGAACAAAAGGGTAATAAAAACAGGGAAAGAAAGAGAGGAGGATTCAATGGGAGTGAGAAAGGCCGGGATCCAAGGAATATCTTCACTGTGATCACAGGTACAAAATATATTAGATATGGTAGATTAAATTGCTCAGTTGCCAGAAGGATGACCTGGAAGGTATCTAGTGGGTACACGCAAAGCAAGTTGGGTGCCAGGTGGTCAGGATGATTGTGGAAACTCAATTACTTACGAAGCTTTGATTTAAAGCAGAACTGAATCCCAGCCTTTTTTTTAGTTGTGGATAGAGTAAAGAAGGGTTCAAACCCCTGTCATCTTGCTTTTTCCCCATTTGTGTTCCATTGAGGTGTTTTCCCTTCACTTCCTGTCCAGAATACAGGTAGTCAGATAGAGTAAGATGGGTTAGAACCCCTGTCAGCTTGTTTTTTGCCATCTTTTCCATGTAGGTGTTTTCCCTTCACTTCCTGTCCAATATACAGGAAGTGAGATAGAGTAAAGGAGATTTAGAACCCCTGTCAGCTTTTTTTTGCCATCTGTGTTCCAATGAGGTTTTCCCTTCACTTCCTGTCCAATAGCCACAACAGGAAGTGGGGTGAAATCCCTCCAAAAAGAGGAAACTCCCTGGTGGTCAGTAGGGTCAGCAGAACTAGTATCTAGACATTTTGCTTAGTGTCGGATTGATTCCGATTTTTATTTCATTCGTTTTTTTGGATCCAAATTTCATTTGATTCGTTATTCAGATTTCTGATCCATCCGAAGTTTAATTTTGGAACGTTACAAAGTTTCGTTTTGATCTTGCCTGTAATGCAACTCCTCACAGCCCCCAAAAAATCTGATTGGCCAGAGAACAGTCACATGTCCAATTTAGTTTAGAGCAAAATTCAGACGGATCCGAATTTCGTTAAACGTACATTCGTATCGGTTTGCATTTGGACGCCTTCAAATTCAGAAATTTGGATGCATCCGAATGTCCGAATTTAATTAAATTTGTCCAAATATCAATTGGGAACAAAAAGACATTTACATGTCTAATAGTGTCCCCATTGGAACATTTTCTATCTATTGCTGTTCTGTGGACAAGAAAAAAATTTGGATTTTCTTTCAGTTTCAGTGATGAAACGGTCACAAGGACAAATACAGAGAGTGAACCTCCCTATTGGGGGCACAGACAGCAATAAATATCTGACAGGGGTTTTAATCTCGCCACTTTATCCAAAACGAAAAAAAAGTTTTGGCTTCAGTTGCACTTTAAAGTTTCTTGAGGATGCATATTTGGTGGTCTTACCAAAACAACCACAGATTTTGGATTCAAGTGTATTTGTTGATGAACACATTGACACAGCTTAACCTTAATGTTTCCAGGGCCTCTATAAAAGGACAGGCAGGCTTATCTCAAACATTTCTTTGGCAGCTAGTATTGGTGGACACTTGGAGGAGGTCTACAGTCACACTCGATCTGGATAAACACAAACTCATCTGGGTCATGGACTGGTCAATGAAAAGTTGATGAGTATGTTAAATGACACACAAAGCAAGCGGCTGTGGCTCCAGCACAATTCCGATGAGTAGATCTCAATGTATGGCACCTGAAGTA
>NW_017306495.1:93210-101409 GCF_000935625.1 Nanorana parkeri
CCCCCCCCCTCTTTCTCTACCCCTGCTTCCTCTACCTCTTTTCCCTATACACCTTCTTTCTTTATCTTTCGTTTTCATCTTTATGTTTACTCATTTCCTATTGTTTCTAATCTCCCGAGTCATTTGGAAACCTTTTGTTGCCCTTTATAGGATATTCGTACCCCTCTACAGACTTCTTTTGTCTCAACTCTGGCATGAAAAAGAAGCCTCTTCATTAAGCTTCCATGCTAGATGCTAGGTTATGCAAGAATGTGTTCACTTACTGTAATACCAATGGTTACCTTTAATTATTCATTTTAGCATGGTTCAATGTATACCAAAAACATTTTTTTTCAGAGAAAGTAGGAAGATTCTTAGTCTATGTCTATGTTTTGTCTAGGAGCACTGCTTGTGAAGACAAAATGATTAAAAACTAATGACTGCTAATGTTCTGTGTCTGATAATGTGACGTACATTCTGAAATCCGCTTGTTTTACCTTGTTGGAATGCTGCATTATTCATTTAAATAGTTATACTGTATATCAAGTTGCTTAAAGGGTAAGTTCACTTTCTCACTAATGTCAAAAATCTAACATACCAATAGCACCCTGACATCTCTCTTGGACCCCAGCTGCACATACCTATGTTATCCCCCACAGGCCGGTGTAGGTTTGTAGGTTTGTACGCCACACTTCTCAGCCCCGTAGTATGTATGATCATCATGCCCCCCATCCCCCCACCGCAGATAGCAGGGGAATCAGCAGATAGCAGAGGAGCTAATGCTTCCCCTGCCATCTGCTGTCTTTTTGTGTAAAATACAAGCTAATGCTTCCCCTGCTATCTGCTGTTTTTTTGTGTAAAATACAAGCTAATGCTTCCCCTGCCATCTGCTGTCTTTTTGTGTAAAATACAAGCTAATGCTTCCCCTGCTATCTGCTGTTTTTTTGTGTAAAATACAAGCTAATGCTTCCCCTGCCATCTGCTGTCTTTTTGTGTAAAATACAAGCTAATGCTTCCCCTGCTATCTGCTGTTTTTTTGTATATAATAAAAAAAAACAACAGATATGAAGGGGAATGAATAGCTAGGCTGCTATCGGCCATTTCAAATTGCAATAGCCAATAGCAGGCTGGCTATTGCTCCTGCTCAGTGCTGCTGTCAATCAGCAGAGGAGGACCTGAAGGAGAAATATCAAGGGTCTAGAACCCTGACATTTCCCTTTTGAAATAGAAAAAGAAATTCAGGACACAGAGTCCTCAATCTCTTTTTCTGCAGCCTCAGCACTGAAAAAAGAGAAAGCACCCAGTATAGAGACTTCCCATTCATTCACAAACTGGAGATAGTAAATATTTACTATCAACCAGTAATGAATGAATAGAAGCCTGTGTATTGAGCTGCTTTTACCCATTCAGAAACTCAGCACTTCCATTCAGAAACTCAGTAAAGCACTTCCTGTTCATTCAACTGGGGACACAGAGTACTATGTGTCCCCAGTTGTTTACAAACATTGGAGTGATCAGCGATCATTCCGGTGTTTGTTCTGCACACAGAGGATTGGTAAGTATTACACATATTTACCGATCCTCTGCTCGGCCATCTTGAAAGTGACAGGAGACGCTTGTCCAAGATAACAGCCGCTTGTCCATACTGGATTTGACAGCCGGCGGCTCTGCAATCTTCTTCCTGCTTGTCCATCCAGCTTCAGCGCTCCATATCTCCTCGGATTTCCGCTGCCTCTTCCCATACAGGCGGGGGAGAGCAGTAGGGATCCGAGGAGAAGCTGTAGGCTGTGTCACCCCTCTACTTTCTGTCGTCCCAAAGCCATGGCCTTGTGGGGAATCTGGCCCTGCCTGCAGCATGTGTCTTAGGGCTTGTTCACACCAATTGTGGTGCGTTCCAGAGCGGTAGCTGCTGGAACGCACCGCAATCGCTCAAAAAACTTCCCCCTGCGTTCTGGCGGTGCATTTAAGTCAATGGCACTGCTTCCACCGATCGAACTGCGGCCGGGGAAGCGGTGCCATTGACTTCAATGCACCTCCCCGCTCCAGAATGCAGGGGGAAGTTTTGTGAGCGATTGCCGTGCATTCCAGCAGCTACCGCAATTGGTGTGAACAAGCCCTTAGCAAGCTGTGTTGGCCGCCTGGCGCCCCTGTTGCCATGGCGCCAGGCGGCCCCAAAGGCTGGCCCTGCCTGTAACATACAAATGTGACAGATCCCATGGATTATCATGCAGATGTGTCCAGCAACTACATGACTTCTGGTCATACCTTGTGCACAGTCATCACTAGGCACAGAAGCATTTTAGGACCCATTCACACCAGTTGCAATGCGTTCCGGCCTGATTCTGGCCGGAACGCACTGCCTCGCTTAGTCGCCGGCTCACTTTTTAGTGGGGCAGGAGGGGGAGTGAAGTGAATGGCACCGTAGCCACGCCCTCCGGCCGCAATGCGATCGCCCACACGGGATCTCAAAGCACATATTGCCTGCGGTCCGGTGCGATCAAAATGCTGCATTGGACAAAATATTTTGATCGGACCAGACCGCAGGCACAATGTGTCTTGCGATCCCATGGGGGTGATCGCATTGCTGCTGGAGGGCACGGCTACGGCACCATTCACTTCAATGGCCCGACACGCCCCCTCCTGCCCCACTTAAAAGTGAGCCGGCCGCAATGCGAGGCAGTGCGTTCCAGCCAGAATCTGGCTGGAATGCACAGCAACAGGTGTGATCGGGCCCTTAGGCTACATTCACACCTACAATGAAGTGCGTTTAGGGATTCCTGTGTCAGGAACTGGCAATTTTCTGCGCAGGAATCCCAAATCTGCCGTTCACAAGCTGTCACTTTAATCATCGGGTGACAGCGGTCGCATTTGAAAGTGGCAGAACACTGGGAAACCAAATCCAATTGCAAGTGATGTGATTACATGCGGTTAGGAATCAATCACTATCCCAGAACGCATCGATCAGGGGTTCATTAAAACCATCCCCATTTTGCTGGTTGGTCACTGGTATTGTCAAAGTGACACTAAACTCAGGAGTTAAACCTTAAAAATACATTCAAGTCCCTTAACTATTAACAAAAATGTATCTTATTTGTGTATCACTCGGCTGTAGATCCTCCAATCATCTCTGAATTGGTGCTGACACTGTCCTTCCTTCTGGAGGGGGTCTACTTTTGTTCCCCATGGTCCCTGTGTGTGTAGTAAAGTAGTCACCGCTCCAAGCTCGCTCCTGTGATGGACTGCACTCTCCATACAAATTAGTAAACTAAACAGGAGATTATAGTCCATGACGGGAGTGAGCTTGGAGCGGTGACTACTACAACACACGCAGGGACCATAATGAACAAACATAGTCACCCTCCAGAAGGAAGGACAGTGTCAGAACCAATTCAGAGATGAGTAGAGGTGTCCCTCCTAATAAAACTTTAAATGTTGGCAACTATGTTGTGGGTGGGGTAGGGCGTGGGATTGCAAGAGATCCTAAGGCTCCATTTACATATAGCGTTTTTTTTAATCTGCACGGATTCAAGCTTGTTTGCGGCTATTATATAGCTGCGAACGTGCAGAATCCTCCATATTATCTCGCTTGTACTATTTTGCAGGCGCCGCAAAGGGCTGAACAATGCAAATTAAGCCCTTCATGACTGAGGCCTTTTTTTTTTTTTTTACACCCATATTCCAAATTATAGTTATAATTTCCAAGTTATATTCCAAATTTTTGGCCGCTCGCGGTATACTGAGACGCTGCAGCCGGAACAGATCTCGACATCGCTGTCGAGGTCCACCCAGCTGCTGGATTGACAGCTGGATCTGCATATCTAGAGGCAGAGCCAGCTTTACCCGCCTCCTCCCCCGTCCTTTCCGCCGGTCAGCGCTGGAGGATCGAACAGGGGAGGGGGGGAATCCCTGCAGGGAGCCGTCAGTGACAGTCACGGCTCTCTGCAGGGATAAATCGAGAAGTGAGCGAGAGACGGTATGTGTTCGCTCACTTCCCGATCTACTGAGCCGACCTGTGACAGTTTCATTGTCACAGGTCGGCTAAGATTACGAGGCTGAGTGAAAATCACTTGCCTCATAATTCTCCTTTAATGTAAGAAGAGCTTAATGTATCATAATATGCGTAAACCTCAATCTATTGCCTCGAAAGTTTGCCCGACTTAAGTTCTCCTCTGATTGAGTGACGTTAGGCTTGTGTAGCCCCTAATGCCCTTTGTGCAGTGGCTATTAGAAATGTAAAGGGTTAGTCACAAAGCTAGCCGCAGGGTCAGCCGTAGCTCCGGCTGATCCTTCGGCTAGATTCATCCGCCGGAGTCGAGACGAAGGTATATGCATCAGCTCGACTGAGCCGAGGTGAAAGCCGAAGCGGGCTAAACGGCCTGCCAGAGGCCGGGCAAAAGCCTTGCAACTGACAGCTGGGTGGAGCTGACCTGAAAAATTCAGAATATGTTGGCATAGATAGAGTCTTATGTTGTGTGAAGCTTAGGAAAAATTGGTTAACGTCCAAGTTTTATTTTTGTACGTTAACCCCTTCATGACTGAGCTAGTTTTCAGTTTCTGTTCATAAATGACCGACACACTTTTTACATTTTTGCTGTGTGATCCACGTCAGTAATATACTTTCTTAGTTTTTTTATAATTTGTAAAAAAAAAAAGTAAAAAAAAATACTTATTTTTTTGTCAGTTTATATCAAGCAGTCACTATGACTTTTTTTTTCATTTTTGGCTATTATTAGGCTGCTCCAAACTTAGGAACAGCTGATAACCTTAGAGACTGATCCTGACAGTATGTCAGATTCAGATCTCACTACCGTGTTTCCCCCGAAAGTAAGACACTGTCTTATATATTTTTTGGCTCAAAAAAACACACTAGGTCTTATTTTCGGGGTAGGTCTTACTTTTTTTTTTTTATGTACAACAATCCAAAATTAAATCATCCAAAATGGCAAAGTCAAGAATAGGGTGATCAGGGCAATCGGGTGCCGTACCTTTCCAAGAGCAATTTGGTAACCAATCGCTGGCCAGAATGAGCGAAGTGCGCTTTCACTATGAATTCATCACAGGCGGAGTGCATTTGGTATCACTCCGCCTGTGGCAGGAGCCGGCACTATAGAGGAAACATCAGTTATGCGGCTCTGCTCCTTCCGGTGCCGCCTCACTTCCTCTAGCGCTGGCTTCATTGGCACTGCTGATTCTCTCCCGCGGCTCTTCAAGTTCCCCATTATGCCACCACCGGCGCTGGGAATGGTCACAACTAGGCCTTATTTTCGGGGTAGGTCTTATATTTTAGCAATTCCCAAAAATAGTACTAGGTCTTATTTTCAGGGTAGGTCTTATTTTCGGGGAAACAGGGTAAAAGGTCTTTGATCAGCCCAGATGATCAGAAGTCTGATACATTTCACTCATAGAGATACATTGTATCTCTTTTGGTGCAATGTATCATAAACATTGGGCTATCGAGCTGTCAAAACGAATAGCAGAGAGGTGACTCACTCTGCTACCTCTCTGCTATTTTCAGCTGTCAAATACAGGATCGCTATTTAGCGGTCCCGTATTTGAATGTAAAGGCTTCATTCTTTCATTATCGAAAGAAAAAAGCTTTTACAAATGTTTAACTATTTCATTAATGAATCCCTCAATACTGAGGCATTCATTAATGACTGGTAACTGCTGAAAATCACCGGTTACCGGCATTACAAAGCCTGATATAATTCGTCACGCACAGTGTACGTCTCCCGTCACAAAGGGGTTAATCTGAGCCGACCTGTGACAATGAAACACATACCGGCGCTCGATCTATCCGTGCAGAGAGCCGTGACTGTCACTCACGGCTCCCTGCAGGGATTCCCCTCCACTGTCCGATCCTCCAGCGCTGACTGGCGGAACGGACAGGGAGGGGGCGGGTACAGCTGGCTCTGCCTCTAGATAGGCAGAACCAGTTGTCAATCACGCAGCTGGGTGGACCCAGACAGAATTGTCGGGATCCGTCCCAGCTGCAGCGTCTCAGTATACTGAGCCTAGGGTGACGGGAGGACACTAGTTTGTGTCCTCCCGTTACACTTAGGAGAACTATGGGGAAAAGCCCTAACCCCATAGTTCTCCTTTAAGCAACATTAAGCTCCCCAAAAAACAAGTGTAGTGCCCCCTGGCCTACATAAGCATAACATGGACCCCCAAAGGCAGGGAGGGCTGACATTTCATTCTCAGGGGCAGATCCTAGACCAGTGGTAAAGGTATGTGCGATCAAAGAAAGGTTGGGCGCAAGTACGTGTTAAAATGCTTTATTGGAGAACTCCATAACTTGGATAGAGGGTATAGGGCTTAGGACACCCATGGCAAAACTGGAATAAAACAGAACTCTAGACTCACCAGTCCCTTTCAGTATTCCACAGTGCAGAATCAATAGGAGCACAGGCTGACACTGGGTATAAAGGCCGTGACACACTGCACGCGAAGCAGCGCGGAGCGGGGGCGCGCTGCCTTTGCGAGCAGTGTGTCATGTAATTTTCTGCTCGGCAGCTCAGCTTGTGAGAGCTCGCGGAGCTGAGCGTGCCGAGATGAACAATTTCAACTTCAGCCAATCGACTCGTGCGTATAAACCAGCGCGTCGCGATGCGACAGCTGGCAGGTTGTTACAGACGAGCCGATTGGCTGAAGGTGCTGTCAATCATCTGACTGCACTCAGCTCACACACTGCACGCAAAGCTCCGTGCCGGATAGCTTTGCTTCGCTCTGCACGGCTTTGCGTGCAGTGTGTCACGGCCTTTAGAGCAACAGCTGAATAGGGATGGGCATGAGATCTTCAGTAGTAGAGACACCAGACTTGCTCCTGAGGTCCATTGCAGTACCAGGTACATTCGGTAGACATCCAGGTTCTCTGGTCCTCCTCAATCAGCATGTGAGGCCTCCTCTAGGCTTGAGGCCTAGTCAAACATTTCCCACACTTGAGCATTCCCACCCCCAGGCCAAGTCTGGAGGGAGACTGGACTAAGACCTGAGCATTTGACAATTCCCCCGAGTATATATGCATTTCCCTAGCAGGCACCATTGGCAGGCACCATTGGGCGAAAATCCCCCACTGTTTGGCTGGTGTGCCACACATACACTCATGATATTCTCCTATTGGCTGTCCCACAATACAGCAGGATCACACCATACTCAGGCAATGACAACACCTTGAATCAACCAGATAAATGCCAACTATAATTCAGCCAGGCTGATTACAGCTCTGGCAACACTAAGAGGGTTATTCACAAAGCTGCTGTAGGCAGCCGAGTGAACAACCATCCCGAAGTGAAGAGAGCCAAACGCTGTTCGGCTATCCACTTCAGGCTTGTATGGCTGATTTCAGCTGTACAACGGCTGAAATTAGCCGTACATTGGCTTGCTTCGGCTGGCTTCGGTTTGGCTATTCTCATATATTATTCTAATTCTGAAAAAATAAAGATTTCCCCCCAAAAAAAAATAATAATTAAAAAAACAAAAAACAAAAATGAAGATCACTGGAAAAAGAAAAAAAAAGAAGGGCAGTGACAGCTAGCTCCACCCAACTGTTTCCTATTGGCTGGGACCTGCTAGAGTCTTCTAGCAGGTCCCGGCCAATGAATAACAAATTTATAGAGCCGGCGGATCGCTTGTCCAGGTATGTGCACCCCCCCTCCGTGGCACCCCCCCTCCCGCTGTCACGCTGGTCCCGGGCTCCTCTGTGCCCGGTGCAAGCCTGGGACCAGCATAGTGGCTCTGTGACAGGGGATCAGAGGGAGATCGGTACATTATCTTCCTCCGGTCCCCTCTCCGCTGTCAGAATTCGGAAGTGATGTATATTACATCACTTCCGCATTCTTGTGTCACTCACCAGCTTCAGATGCTGGAGAGAGGCTGATGAAGCAGATCTTGGAGACCCCTGATGTCTTCATAAAGAGGACCATTATACCTTTCTACTGTTTTACTGTGCAAAGCCCATTTCGTGTGCACCTTACTGTATAACTGGTGACGAATTGTTGAGTGCGTTTGTCATTTGTTTTGCTTGATGGATTTGGTGCGGTGACGCATGGGGGTTCTCAGCTGCCATTGGGATGTGCGGGATCCCTTGTGTGTCCCTGTGCCTTTAAGGAGGTTGGGCTTCCTCCTGACAAACCTGCACCCAATTTGATATCTTCTGCCCCCATGTGCTCCAAGATGGAGACTCTCATAGTTTAGAGTTAGGACCGCACTATAAGAGGC
>NW_017306495.1:101630-108185 GCF_000935625.1 Nanorana parkeri
CGATTCCAAAGGCTACTTGGCTGTATCCCAATGGAAAACGCCCTACAAAACGGCCCAAAGTAGTCCCGGGACCTTTTCAGGCGTGGGCCGTTTTGTAGGGCGTTAGGGACGGGCGGAAATACGCCTAGGGGGGAACGAGGGCATTGACTACAATGCTATTTATTTTTTTGACCGTTTTGTAGCGCGTTCGTCGAGCGTAGGACGCGCTACAAAACGGTCAGGTGTGAACGCAGCCTGAGCGATTGAGCCATCAATCACTGATAACACTAAACTGATGAGCGGTAAAAGCTTTTAAAGCGTCGCAGGTGGCCAATTTTTGGCATGGTAGTTTTTTGCGATTTCGTGGGTGCGCGCAATTTTAAAGCTTGACATGTTTGGTGTCTTTTTACCCGACGTGACCCCGCCTTTTATATTTTACCAATAAAAATGGGTAATAATCATTGTTTCCTAAGATAATGAAAAAAAATACTTTTTTAACCACTTGAAGTCCGCAGTGTTAAACCCCCTTCCTGTCCCGGCCATTTTTCAGTATTCAGCGCTGCGGTACTTTGACTGACATTTATTCCGTCATGCAGCGCTGTACTGAAATTAATTTTATACCATTTTTTGGGGACAGGTAGAGCTTTATTTTGGTGGTATTTAATCACCACTGGGCATTTTATTTTTTAATATATTAAGGAAAAAAAAAAACCTGTTTCCCCTAAATTAAATGATAAAACATTTATTATTACCCAATTTTTTGCTAAAATAACCACGTGTAGCGCAATTGTCGAATGCGTATATATGTGCGTAAACGTGGGGGTGGGGGACTTAAACATTTTGGTTTTTTTTTTACTTTTTTATATGTGACTTTTATTTATTTTTTTTACTTTTTTTTTTACACTTATTGTTATTGCTATCACATAGGGGGATAACAATCACCCTATATAATAGCAAAGGCACACTGACAGGTCCTCTTTATGGAGACATTAGAGGTCTATAAGACCCCTAATGTCACCTGGGGACCCCAAAAGAAGCTGATGTAGCACAGATCTGCTCGCCCAGCTTCTTCTCTCTCTCCCAGAGGACTGACAGGTGAATGCGGAAGTGATGTATTACACATCACTTCTGCATTAACAGTACGGAGGGAGATCAGCAAGGAGGAGGAAGATGCTGAACTCCCTCCCATCTTACCTCCTGACGCCCTCCCGAGTCGGTCCCGGGCCGCAGATGGGCTAGCGGATCCCGGGATTGAAGGTGAGGGGGCGACACTCATGGTGGCGGCGGCGCTCGAGGAGGGGGGGGGGTTGCGCAGCCAGCCAGCACATACATACGATCGGCAGGCTATAGAGCCGCCGATCGTATGTATGTTAAACAGTAAAGAACGGGCGGGTTTTTTCTGCCCGTGCACTAGGGGGCGAGCGCGGGCAGAAAAAAAAAGCCGTCTAATTAGTGGCCAATGTGAGTCTAAAGATAATCCAGAGGTGAGTCCAGCTGGTAGTCCTGACGTAGCTGCTGACCCCGCCAAGTGACAGGAGTGACTATAGAGACTAAGAACACTCATTGGTTAGCTGTTTTCCCGCCAAAAGTCTGTCACCAATCCTGTGCTCAGCTGACTGAAGGTAATTAGACAGCTTTTTTTTTTCGCTCGCGCGCGCCCCCTAGCACAAGCAGCAAAAAAAAGCCGTCTAATTACGGCAGCCCGCCAATGTGAGTCCGCCTTCCGTCCATTTTTTGACAACGGGCGGACGGCAAGAGGGTTGATGTGAATAACTTTTTGTATGTTTTATCAAATGACCCAAAATCTTCAGAATGTTAGGCCACGAACGCAAAATAATAAAAGTGGCCTCATGGGATTGTCGCCCCTATCACCCATGTGTTTTTAAAAACTATTTATATTCAAATAGAGGTGTGGGGTGACTGTCATGTACATGTCTCTCTGGGACTGCTTTGCCGCTTCTTTCTGCTTTGTCTTTCAAATTACAAGCTGCCTGCTGTTGCTAGGAAGATTTACCTCAGTTGCTGGACAGACCTTCAGTCAGCTGAGCACAGGATTGGTGACAGACTTTTGGCGGGAAAACAGCTGACCAATGAGTGTAACCTTTCCCCTTTATAGTCACTCCTGTCACTGGGCGGGGTCAGCAGTTACCTCAGGACTACCAGCTGTACTCACCTCTGGATTATCCTCAGAATTCCTTTTAGTTCTTTTCACCTTTATGGGGTAGTATTGCTGATTGAGTCGTAGTGACTAAGGATGCTGGTCTGTTAACCTCCCTGGCGGTCTGATTTTGTCATTTTTTTCAATTTTTGTCTCTTTTTCTGTATTTTTTCTGTCTTTTTTTTATTATGCTTAAATTTGCCGCCTGTTCTGCGCCCCTGCGACGCATACGCTCACAAGGGACGGAAGATGGATGCCCGCATCGGCCGGAGGACACAGCCAGGATCGTGGACAAGGTAAGTGTGGCGCTGTGTAATTCCGAGTGTGGCTCGGGGTTACTACTTTTGGTAAATTAACCCCGAGTCACACTCGGGAATACCGCCAATGAGGTTAATGGTTAACAGTTTGGTTAATGTCGCCCACTTTGTGGGTGAACAATGGAACTACAAATCCCATTAAGCATTGCAAGATTCTCACATCCACAGGAATGACTCCCAAAGACAGATGCATCATGGGATTTGTAGTTCCATTACAGCTGGAGGAGCAGAGTTTGCCCACCTCTGGACTAAACCAGCAAGCTTAAACATATTTTTGGATATTTTGGCAGAGAATTAGACCTTCTGAAGGGTGTTTATTGCTGTGTCCTCAGGTTAGGGCTGATACTTTCTTCCTATCATGTGAAATAAACCCCAGGATTAGGTAATTAGAGTGTATGCAAAGCCAAACTTTTTTTTTTTGGATAGCATACGGAGGAGTTAATAACCCCTTTTAATCATTAATATATCCGATATTTAATTCCAGTGGCAATAATAATAAAATTGATCATGTTTGCAATAATAACAATATTGGAGGCCCACTGCAATAATGACTTTTTTTTAACAGAATGAACTTTATTAACAACCAAGCGAACATTCCCCCTACTTCCGCTATGTTATGACGCAGGCTAGTCTGCAACGCACAGGCGCTGGGATTTCCTGCCTTCAACTATAGTTTTATTGCTTCCGTACACTCCTCGCAGCGTCTTCCTGTACGCATGCGCAGTACACAGCACCTTTTTGGCTGTCGTTTACTCCTTGCACCGGGCGCTGCCATCTTCACCGGGGCGGAAGAGTCGGGGGGAGCGAGTTGTTGGCTTGAGTCTTGTCGGCCTGTTTCCTGACTCGGGTAAGACGCCCTGGCCTCCGAAGTGTCCTATTGTTATGGTGAACTCTGTGTTACATTGTAGCCAGGTAGGTGCCTCGGTGAACTCTGCTGGTTTCTTGTGACAACACCTGTGTCACTCGTGTTCCCGGGCAACTGTGATAGATTCTGAGTTGTCACCTGCCTGTGGTTTTCAGGGACATTCCAGAGTTTGGAGATCTGCCCCTGGAAATGCTTGCCTCTGGCTTACTAACCGCAGAAGTAATGTGTATGTAAAGGCATTTGTTGGGTTGTGGATCACGAGACCCTCTGCTAGGTTGTATCTTTTGTCTGTGTCCCTGACATGAAGTGTTACCGATCTATGTGTCTTAGTGACCACGGTTACCGAGACAGAGCGTGAGGAAACATTCACAAATTTTGAGTTGACACCAGAGTGAGGAAGAATCCTCTGATAGAGAGTTGTCACAATGATATCTACCCCTAAGTTGGATATTCCCTTCACTTTAGAGCGATTTCCCCTCATTTCCTGTTGTGTCTCCAGGACAGGAAGTGAAAGGAATCCTCCCTGACAGGAAGTGGAAGAGAAATCTCCCCAGTGGGCGAAGAAGGGGAATGGAATATCCCCGGCGGGCGAAGAAGGGAAGGGGAACGTCCCCAGTAGTCCCCAGTACAGCAGCAAGGAAGAATATAATGATTTCCCTTCCCGGCTCCATGTTCCCTCGTGGCACTGCCAGTCAGAGGAAATCTCCCTGTGACCGGAAGTCCCGATATCGGGAAACGTATTCGCCCAAATACTCTATCGGCACTGATCCTAGTATCGGTGCATCCCTACTCCGAGACTATTTAGAAAAGATATGGTCCCTAGCTGGCTTTCGTGGATGATGATGATGAGGAGGAGGAGGGGGGTAGAGATGCCACCACAGCACTGAAGTCTATGAGACCTGTAGGTCTTGCAGTTGGTGAAGCCAGGAAGTACAGCTGGAGCTGGGCTTCTTCCATCATGTAACGTTGATGATTTGAGGACATAGAAGTATAACTGCATGACAGCGAGGTCCTCCGAAGAAGGATTGCCTACTTGAAACCTATAAAGGTAATGCTGCCTGGGGTAGGGATTCAAGTAATACCCTACTAAAGTAGTCCTGCCATAGAGGCGCTAACTAAGACATTTCCTGTTATGGGGTGACAACTGTTTCCTATTTGCGCTCCTGTGTTGTCACATGGTGCAGTTGGATGTGCCAACACACTGCTCATGAATGGTCCCCAATTGTAAGATCATAATATATAATGCTGGTAATGCCGGAGTGCGTGCATGTAGACAGGAAGTGAAGCTAAAACAAGGTTTATATGATACATAGATGTATGTATAATACACAGCAAACGAAACATCGTCCAGTTAGGATTTACGTCTACTCTAATGCTCCATGATTACTTCTTGAGGGGCAGCACTTACAATTACGTGCAAAGTATGTACATTAAAATGTAATGAATGTTGAGGCGATCTGTAGTGCCCTGTGATTCCACCAGGACACCATCGGGGTGGCACAGCGCACAGATATGTTGGCTCAGCAGCAAAGTATCGACAGGAATGATTGAATAGATTGGAGATAATGCACTCGTAGCTTTCAGGAGTGGCCGTGTGTGTTGACACCGGAGTCTTCCTGATCAGCTGTGCTGGTTGATATAGTAAATATGTCATATAAACTCAAATTTTATGAGCTGATTGATATCAGCATATTGTGTGTACTATGAAGGTGGCTCACTGACGGCTGCTGCTGTTATTCTTTTATAAATGTTTCATCATTTTCATTTATCAGTTTCTTTTTCATACATTTTTACATTTGTTTATTATTTATTATTATTTTAATTTTTTATACATTGATTTTTTTAGCTTTGATCAAGTTGGTATGATCTAAATTATTCTGTTTTGATGACGAGGCATACTTTTTTTTTTTTTTTTTTTTTTTTTTTTTACCGCCAGCTGTATTGACAACTAGAAAAAAAAACATCAAAAGTTAAGCACCAGCTGTAATTTTTGGGGGCATTGGCAGGTCGCCAGTGCCCTTCTTGAAACTTTTAGACAGTTGTCACTGGAAAAGGTTCTCCCCATTGGATGACTTCCTTTGCCTCTTGTGCTGGTTACATTTTGGTTTCTTGGCACTTTGTCTTCCAGTGATAATGGTCACCGGGACGGAGAGGGTGAATCTGCCCATTGGGTAGTGAATGTGCTGTCAATACAGGGCAACCGATCCGTTTGACAAACATATGCAGCAGCTGTGTTCTTGGTATAACCTCTTCCAGAGGATGATATGTATTTACGTGAACCCGCTGGAAGTGATTAAGGCTGGGTTCACACCTAGGCGTATCGAATATGCTCGTTTGTCGCACGTTTCGACCGCGATTCGTGATAAAAAACAGCGTGACAAACTCGCGTTTGCGTGGGCTACCTGGCTGTATCCCAATGGATACGCGCGTCAAATACGCCCCAAAGAAGCTCCTGTACTTCTTTGGGCGTAGGGCGTTTTGCAGCGCGTTCCTAGGCGCTGTCAAATGCCCAGGTGGGAACCATGCCCATAGGCAATCATTGATTTTTACATGTTGAGCGTTTTACAGAGCGTTGGAACGTGCTGTAAAACGCCCATGTGTGAACCAGGCCTAAGGCCCACCCGTTATGCTGCCGCATATGTGTGTTACGCTGGAGGAACAGGTTAAGCTACACAATAGTTCCTATTCAGCAGTTTCTGTAAAACCTGGCAAAGGAAAGAGTTGCTTTAGGCGGTAAGTAAGCTATAAAATATATTCTTTCCCCAGATAATCCTTATTGTTCCCCATGTAAGTGCAGTGTATCTGCTTTCTTGTCTTCATCCTCAGCCAGCAAGCGTCTTCCACAAGTATCATATTTATCTGGGTCACAGCGTCCCTGCCCAGTCGGGCCTTGGGGTGGTAATATACATACAATGATAATTTTTATAAAATTATGTAAAATTGACAGCAAGCGTTTAGCAATGTGATTTCAGACTTCTTAATGTTTAAAGAACAACTCCAGACATGTAAAATTGAATGCTTGCAGTGGGGCTAGACTAGAAGTGACATTTCAGCTGAGAAACTTTTGGAATTATTCACCTTTTGCCAGTCACATATTCCACCACTGAAAAAGTGGGCGGGGTTACGTTAAAATGTGTCACCACGTGACTGGTCACACATTCCAACCTAGTCACAATCTTTGATAGAACACCGGCACCAGCGCTAGAGGGACTCCTGAAAAGTCCTTAAAGCAGCAT
>NW_017306495.1:109117-127617 GCF_000935625.1 Nanorana parkeri
TGTGGCTGAGCAGACAGAAATCCTACAAGGTGGAGGGGGGGGGGGGGGGGGTCATGGTGACTTTAATGTCACTTTACGGGCGTGCTCTCAGAACGGAACCCGTTTGTAAATAGGGGACTTACTGTATGTAATGGATTCGTGGTCTTGCCTGATTGCTACACCGGTCCCCGCAGCCTCTTCTCCCCTTGGTTCCGGCTGTCTAAGGATCTGTGACTTCACGTCCATTGATTTGCTTTGGATATGAGGATGCCGAGGGACATTCCACAGCTGGAGTAGTCTCCTCCGCAAGGCCAAGGATCTGGAGAGTATATCTTCTTTATTTTAGACCCTGAACAAAATAGAACACTTAAGCCTTGCAGTGCGGGGCTAGCCCCATTGGAAAGTGTTAATGTTCTTTACAAGCCTGGGGGTCTTCTTGGAGTTTGAGGTGAAGTCTGTTTCTTTGCATATCTTGGTACCATGTAGTCTGTATTGTTTTTCTGGAGTTTGATTATGTTTTGGGTTTGTGCCTGGTTACTTTTGTTGTCAGTTGTTTCCTTTCTTGTGACGATCTGTTGCTTTTCTTTTCCTTTTCCTGTTGTGTGTAACTAAATATATATGTGAAAGTGCAACAAGTATTACATATGCAGAAGCTAGTTCCTGCACTCGACCTCAGCAAAGGAAGTCCAGTGATGTTGTTGTGGATGATGGCCATGGTACAGAGTACAGATTTACCGCTGAAAATGTACTTGGCACTTATTAAAAGTATTTAGAATCTCCCTAGACGAAAATGCCATGTGCCCCCAGAATGCACACTAAACCCTTATCCTAGACAGGGGTCTGGTATGGATTCTAAAGTGGAAGTTAAAGGTTCTGCAAGCTGCAATTTATTTGCGAAGATGTAACTGTGCACATATGCAGTTTTAGAAAAATCAGTGGCCACCCAATAGCCAAAGAGAACTTGGAGAACCTGGAAGTGTGGGCAGCGGAAATGGCAGCCGGGGACAGCGCTGAGGATCGAAGATTGACCCAACAGAGCTGGAAATGTGTGCAGTTTGCTTTTACTTTAAGGGGAAGGGTTGTCCTTTCATATCAGGAGCCACTTCACATAAGAAGCCCCCCTATAAATCTGAAGCCCCTCTCACTGCAGATTCTCCTCCTTTAGCAAAAAATTTGAAGGCACCCGACTAGAGAAGAGCTGGTCTAGATCAGTTTTTCTCAACCAGGGTGCCTTCTGGCTTCCTCAGGGGTGCCTTAAAATTTTCATACAGTGTCATGCCTTTCCGTGGTTTAGATGTGCTTGTGAAGGGAGGGGGTTTTGATATTAAGGGAGCTTCTGATGTTAATGCAGCTCCTAGCTTGAGAGGGCTCTGATGTAAATGAAGGGGGCTCCTGATGTACAGGGGAGAACTCATGTAAATGAGGGAACCCCACTTTGTGTGTTTTACCAATGGGTTCCCCCTTAAAATCCATACCAGATCCCGTCTAGTATAAGGGTCTGCTATAGATTTTGGAGGTGCTATGCATCATATATATATTTATTTATTTTTTTTTACATTTGGGGTGCCTCAAGATTTGGCATACTTTTAAAGGGTGCCATGGCTAGAGAAAGGTTGGCTGGTCTGGATGGACCGCTCTTCCTTCTGTTACTTGGTGGCTCCCGATTTATAGAGTCTGGATCTATGAATTCGGAGCAGTCAGCCCTAGTAATCAGATTGTCTTTTTTATTTGGAAGGTGAAGTCAAGCTTTTCCTCCCAGTTATCTTTTCTTTGGCTTCATAAATTGCTCTTCTGGCCTGCTGGTCTCTGTCAGACAGAAGATGTACAGATAAAGTTTATGAGGACTGTTCTATCACAAAGGCAGCGTTCCCTACTGAGCGGCAGAGATAACGATTGCTTGGCAGAACACTGGGTAGGCATTCTCTCCGCTGCAGTTTCATGTGTTTTTGGTTATGTACCATTGATCTGAATAAAACCATTTTCATCTTTGTTTTCGGGTGCATGCACAATGTAATGCATTTTAATGAGCGCTCTCTTGCACATTGTACATGTTTTAGGTGTGCTAGCATGTCTTTTTAAGGTGTTACAGGTTGTGTATCTTGCTGGTTTTTAAAGCGCTGAGCAATAAAGGGAAATTATAATATTACTTTTATGAAGTCATTTCCTGTCACGGTTTTTATTTGGTTTGTGCGTTTTGATTTTTATACAAGTGCACCACAGCAGAGCAAATATGTAAAACGCGCATTCAAACAAAGTGCATTAGTAGAAATGCCCCCTAGCGCTGGGGATAGACGGGTAGATTTTTCCCGTTCAGCCCCCATGGGCTGAATAAGAGGAATCACTCGATTTTCCACATCCATGATAAAGATTGAGGCTGGAGGAATCTTCAGTGCCAGTTATTGAATTCAGATGTCCGTCACTAGGTAATCAAGGAGCCGCAAGTGCCAGCTGTCAAACTTTCAAAAATCAAAGGAGCTGGACAGAACATTTTTGGGCAAACAGCATCTAATAGGATGTAGTCACTGTTTGGCCGAACCGCCCGGCTCCTTCAGTCACAGTTTTGTTGAGCTGGGTAATGCCGACAAGATGATGTGCACCTTCGCTTGTTCCAGGAGGCAGACTCGGAGTTCTAGGAAGGAAAGGGAGATGGAGTCATCTGCCATTAGTGAAATATGTGCTGACACTGTCCTTCCTTCTGGAGGGGGGCTACTTTTATACTCCTATGGTCCCTGTGTGTGTTGTAACGTAGTCACCGCTCCAAGCTCACTCCCGGGATGGACTACAATCTCAATACAAATTGGTAAACCAAAAGTGATATTGTAATCCATCGCAGGAGTGAGCTTGGAGCGGTGACTACTTTACAACACACACAGGGACCATGGGGAACACAAGTAGCCCCCCTCCAGAAGGAAGGACAAGGACCAGACACCAATTCAGAGATGATTTGAGGATCTACAGCTGAGTGATACACGAATAAGAAACATTTTTGTTCATAGTTAAGGTACTTGAATGCATTTTTTAAATTTAAGTCCTGAGTTTAGTGTCACTTTAGGCCTCATTCACACTAGAAAAGGCCGGCGCGTACAGCTCCATGCTGCGTGCACGGCCGTATTTGGCAGCTCCTGGGAAGGACAGGTGCTACATGCGATTAGTACGCAGCCCCTGATCTTGTCTATGGGAGTACACGGCCGTAAGCCACTGTATGCTCACCCGCCCTGCACGTCCGTATGGGGGCGGGTGTATGTACTCGTACGCTGACAGGATGGATCCTGTCTGTGTCCGAGCTGGGATACACGGACCTCCACTGAGAGTGAGCCCACGGCCTCCTACGGCCACGTATTCCCATACAGAAGGACGGGGGCTGCGTATTAATCACACGCAGCGCCTGTCCTTTCCGGGAGCTGCCCAATACGACGGAGCTTACGTGCCGGCCTTTTCTCTTGTGAATGAGGCCTTAAGGTGACGTTCCTCTTTACAGCACATGTCACAAGTGTTTTCGGGTGTTTTTGCATGATGTCACAGATGCTACTATTTTTCATTGGGCCAAATGGAAAAAAAACCCTAAAGCTGATCACCTGCAAAATGCTTTTAAAAACATCCTGAATAGACCAATGCCTAGTTGTAAATGGGACCTAAATGTAACTCAAGGGGGGCACAGACAACAAACTCTTCTGGCTGCCTAGCTTTCAAGATCAGTAAGGCCCCATTCACACGGGACAATCTGACAGTTCTGCTGCGAGAACCTATAGATTTCTGTGGCAGGAATGCCAGGTGTCCCCGTTCAGATGCGGCCGCTGTACCCATCGAAGTCCATGACAGGTGACAGCGCCTGCATCTGTAAGTGCCAGCCCGCAGTAAGTGCCCAGAGCAGCATGGGACTGTGTGTAATGTCACTTTAGGTCTGATTTAGAGATCATTAGAGCATTGCCACTGAGAGCTTTATTTTTTTTAAGACAGTTAATGTTCAAATAATGTTTTCATTATGTCGTGCAAAAATGTTGCATTTAGCTCTAAATGACTGTTTGTGTGGCACATTTTCTGCTGAGCAGGCTGGAGCCTGTTGGTGACAGGACAGAACTCCTCTCCACTCCTTTGTGGGGCGTGATCAGGTGTGCTTGCATCATGAAAGCTGGCTTCACATGACGGCGGACGGCACAGTTTCACTCCTGTCATGTCACTAGCAATCACCATCGGCTTTGTGAGGAGGGAGAATCGGATTATCCCTGAGAGCGCCTTAGAAAACAATAAGGTTGTGAACTTTTTTTTTCTGAATACTAATACTTCTAAAATGTTTTAGTTTTTTTTTAAATGCAACTTTATGACTTAGACGCAAGGAAAGCACAGGTAAATGTGTTTGATGTTGAGCTGTGCTTTGCTGTAATTTTTTTTTTCTTACTTCCCTGTCCCCGATCAGTGTTGAATATATAATGTTTAGCTTTTTTTTTTTTTTTTTTTTAAAAAGAGGAAAGTCTACCTGTACTCTGTTAAATAAAAATAAATCTGTCCCAAGGAATAGAAAGCAAGCTCACAAAGGTGACTAAACCTGCTTGGGTGAACTGGCAGATATTGTGCCCCATTAACCTTGTATTTAAAGCGGACCTTTACACTCAAAAATCAAATTCTACCAATGCATTCCTCTATGTATGATGATCAATAATATAGACATGTCAGGTGTAAAATGCTGTGATTTTGAAATACACTTGCAGAGCATTCACTTCCTGCTTTGAAAGTGCAACATGAGTTCAGTTTGGCAAAGTAATACCCACTGGGATTGCCTTGTCATCAGCAGAGCATTGCTGGGAAATCTCATCTGTAATCTCACGAGATCTCAGGGAAAGGCATTTTCCTCCTCTGAGATGATGTGCACGGTCACATCTCTGGTCACATGTGCCAAAAATCCAGGAATTAATATGAGAGCTAGTAATCTGCCCTTAGTAAACATCTGCCCTTAGACACCACTGTCAGAGGACTGGGGAAGAAAAGAGAAATAAAGAATGCGAATAATAAAAAGCCGGCAATTATCTAGAAGTATGTGTTTGTTTAAACATTTCTAAAGGTATGTTTGTTGTTATTTTAAAGATATGGGTTGAGGTCCTATCCTTTTATCCTTTATAGCAGGGGTGGACAATAAATATGGAGTTCACGAGCAAGTCTGGCCAATTCAGGAGCCAGCTTTGGCACCCTGGCTCCTGGAATTGGTCCAGCCCTGATGTAAAGCCCAACTCCAGGCAGAGGGGGGGAAATAAACACCCTTCAAGTTCACCCCCTTGTCCTGACCTCCCTCACCCTGCATGGGTTAAATGCTCATTATTTCTAGGATGTAGAACAGGGGTATTTGAACTCCGGCCCTCCAGCTGTTGTGGAACTACAAATCCCATGAGGCATGGCAAGCCTGTTACAAACAGGGATGACTCCCAGAGGCATGAGGGGATTTGTAGCTTCACCACAGCTGGAAGGCCAACTTTTGGCCACCCCTGGTGTTGAGGAAGAGGCTACTACCGTACTTACCATATTCCTCGCTGCAGCAGGCTCTCTCCAATTGTGCAACCGATCTTAGAACATCTGTTCTTCGAACATTATAATAATAATGTTAGCTCCTAAATTCTGTATTTATTGGTGAGCCCCTGGGCCTTGCTCACCCACCACACCCTGAGAAATATAAAAAGTAATTGGCTGAATCAGCCAACCATCATCAATCCAAGGTTAAAGTATTACATTTGGGGGAGTTGGCCTTTTTGGGTAAATTAATTCCCACCTAAATGTCTCCTTTCAGGGCTTGTTCACACCATGTCTGCACCATGTCCAGACCAGAACAGTTTGTTCCCAGTCCAAAAATGCATCCCAATGTATCCCTCTGGTATTTCTGGGCTCTGTTCACACCAGCATAGTCAGTTCCAGTACGGAAAAAAAAAAAAATACTGTGTCATTTTCTCTGGTCTGGAATGCACTGGAACACATGAAAATGCATGCGACCGCACTGGACTGCACCTGTAAGCCCATTTTAAACTTTAAAAAAAGAAAGTAAAATTGCATTAAAAAAAGTCAACGCAATGCACCGCGTTCCAGATCTGGTCTGGAAAACGGTGTGAACCTGGCCTCAAACCAGAACACCCTGCTCTGTTCCCTATAACACTGCAATGTAATGGACAGCCTGTCACTGCAGAAGCCCTCGCTCTGGCTTTAAATAGCCGAAATGTGACCCGGCGAGCAGCAGTCATGTCACCTGTTGGGGGTTGTTTTGCAGTTATCTGCGGAGATAACGGATTGATTTTTGCAAGCGTACAATGCCGTTGTCATCCACTGTGTACCTGGCGAGGCAGGGCGCTCGCGCTAAAGGTGAATCTATAGCATGTCGGCAGATCAGGATTGAAGCACAGTGTTGGAATAGCCGGTCAGAGGGACACTTGGGGAGGGAGACATTCTAATGAGGGGAGCGAAGGGTGGCTCAGCTGGTTTACTAACATGTTTTATGGGAAGAAGATAAAAGATAATACTGAACAGCGGAAATTCACTATTTAACTCTATCTGACACCAAGAGTTTTTGTATTTCACTTTGGAATAAGTAGGAAAAGGTCCCCTGTGTACCATCTAAGAGATTTCTTCACACTCCCTGTCCTGTAGACTCAACAGGAAGTGAGGCAAAATCTCTCCAGTGATTTAGATCCTCTCTACGGATCGTTTTCAGGGACAGATGTCTCTGTTGAAGGAATTTCCCTCTCATTTTCTCTTCTGGTGACGACTCAAAAATTTGGATTTTCTCCCACTTTGAGTCCCAGTCACGGACAGTCATCACCAGGACAGATGGAGAGAGTGAATCTCTATTGCGGTTATGCAGACAGCAATAAGAACCTGACAGAAGATCGAACCGCTCACCAACTTCACTTGCTGCATGCTTGTTTCATGTCAGTCACTCATGGAAACAGTTGAAGCCTACATATTTCTTAGTACTGGTAACCTCTGAGGAAGAACTTTAGCCCAAGGATCCTACCTGGGGATCAGGTAAGTAAATTGGCTTTATTTGAGCCCCCTGAACAAAACCAGCACTTACTCCTCGCAGTGCCAGAGTAGCCCCTATGCAAGGGTATGTTTTTGGGTTTTAAGATCACGGAGTTCTTTTAAAATCATTACATGCAAATGATATGTATTCATAAATGTCCTATAAATACATGTATGTCACTGCCAGTGTAAATGAGGCCTGAGGGCCCAGTCACACCATATCCAGTGTGTTCCGGCGCGGGCTGAGTCTGGAATACACTAAATTGCCTAGATCAGGCTGCGCCGCATTCTGGGGTGGGAGGGTGTGGCAGTGCCATTAATGTCAATGGCGTGTGTCTCCCCCTCCCCCCCGCCTGCATCGGAACACAAGGTACAGGAATGCCCTGCGTTCCGGTGCAGTACGATCGGAAAAAATAGTGCATGCAGCATTTTTTACGATCGCTCTGCTCTGGAACGGAGGGCATTCCTGTACTTCGTGTTCTGGTGCAGGCGATTGCACCACGGGCGGGGAGCGTGCCTGCAGTTGCATAGGCATGAATGGCACTGCCACATCCCCTCCCGTTCCAGAATGCAGCCCGGCCTGATCAATGTGATCCAGTGCGTTCCAGGCTGAGACCGTGCCGGAACGCAGTGGATATGGTGTGACAGGGCCCTGAATGTCCTGTTCAGGGTTAGGGTCAAAGCCTATGGCATTGTTGCGGTGTGACAGGTGAAGCAGCTGACAGATTGCTGTAAGTAGTGATGCATTGCAATTGGATTTGCAGGTAAAATTGTTGGTGTTGATTGATCTGGTCTGATGTATAATCCCAACTGACCACCTCACCCAGATCCCAAAACACTGAAAACACGCAAACCATTCCACTCTGTGCACAGACAGGCCTACAAGTGCCCATTGTAACAAACAACCCAATGTGATTCATCTTTTATTGTTCCAGCTGCTCTCCGGTATAACGTGATTGGTTGTGAGAGGTGGTTAATTAGTCCATTTGGGGCTAATTTATGACAATCAAGCCTGGGGAATTATTGAAATGGGCGGGAAATGAAATGGTAATTAACCCAGGAGACCCTGTTCTGTTTTTAGCTGTGTATGAAGATCTTCACGGCACTTCATGTATATTGCACCACACGGATTCATTGGCCTTCCTCATGCGCAACATTTTTCAGGAATGTGTTATTAGTTCCTCATTTGGCCTCTATCTAATTAGCTTTGCCGAGAGAAGTATTAGGCCTCATTCAAATTGGGCGTCTTGCCCCGTACAGTGTGATTCTATGGAGTCACACGAGCTGTGCACTCTCACGCACTGCTTTCCAAAGTTCTGAGTTTTGACAGCCGCACACGGAGGGTAGTTGAGGCGACCCTGGCACACGGAGGGTTGGCAGAGGCGACCCTGGCACACGGGGGGTTGGTAAAGGCGACGCTGGCACACGCGGAGGGTTGGTGAAGGCGACGCTGGCACACGCGGAGGGTTGGTGAAGGCGACGCTGGCACACGCGGAGGGTTGGTGAAGGCGACGCTGGCACACGCGGAGGGTTGGTGAAGGCGACGCTGGCACACGCGGAGGGTTGGTGAAGGCGACGCTGGCACACGCGGAGGGTTGGTGAAGGCGACGCTGGCACACGCGGAGGGTTGGTGAAGGCGACGCTGGCACACGCGGAGGGTTGGTGAAGGCGACGCTGGCACACGCGGAGGGTTGGTGAAGGCGACGCTGGCACACGCGGAGGGTTGGTGAAGGCGACGCTGGCACACGCGGAGGGTTGGTGAAGGCGACGCTGGCACACGCGGAGGGTTGGTGAAGGCGACGCTGGCACACGCGGAGGGTTGGTGAAGGCGACGCTGGCACACGCGGAGGGTTGGTGAAGGCGACGCTGGCACACGCGGAGGGTTGGTGAAGGCGACGCTGGCACACGCGGAGGGTTGGTGAAGGCGACGCTGGCACACGCGGAGGGTTGGTGAAGGCGACGCTGGCACACGCGGAGGGTTGGTGAAGGCGACGCTGGCACACGCGGAGGGTTGGTGAAGGCGACGCTGGCACACGCGGAGGGTTGGTGAAGGCGACGCTGGCACACGCGGAGGGTTGGTGAAGGCGACGCTGGCACACGCGGAGGGTTGGTGAAGGCGACGCTGGCACACGCGGAGGGTTGGTGAAGGCGACGCTGGCACACGCGGAGGGTTGGTGAAGGCGACGCTGGCACACGCGGAGGGTTGGTGAAGGCGACGCTGGCACACGCGGAGGGTTGGTGAAGGCGACGCTGGCACACGCGGAGGGTTGGTGAAGGCGACGCTGGCACACGCGGAGGGTTGGTGAAGGCGACGCTGGCACACGCGGAGGGTTGGTGAAGGCGACGCTGGCACACGCGGAGGGTTGGTGAAGGCGACGCTGGCACACGCGGAGGGTTGGTGAAGGCGACGCTGGCACACGCGGAGGGTTGGTGAAGGCGACGCTGGCACACGCGGAGGGTTGGTGAAGGCGACGCTGGCACACGCGGAGGGTTGGTGAAGGCGACGCTGGCACACGCGGAGGGTTGGTGAAGGCGACGCTGGCACACGCGGAGGGTTGGTGAAGGCGACGCTGGCACACACAAATGAAGTATATATGAACCGAAGAACAAAAATGTAATCCAGAATCTCTGTCAGGGTTTTTTACTAAAGGGTGAAGAGTTTGGAGAAGGAAGAGAAGTGAACAATCTAAGACAACATAGCTGAGCTGGAAAGTGAGCTGAATAGTAGAATGTTTCCAGTTCAGCTATGTTGTCCTAGATTGTTCACTTCTCCTGTCTTCTCCAAACTCTTCACCCTTTTGTGAATAACCCTGTGTGACTTCCTGTGCGCTAAACTGCCAGTACTTGAACGTTTTCTAGATTGGCTCACACTGGATAACCTCCCTCTCTAGATTTTTTTTGGGGGGTACAGGGGGCATAATATAGTGTGGGTTTTCTTTATAGTTGCATTGTTTTAAATATCTTTAATAGTTTTTTTTTTTTTTTTTTTTAAAGCTGAACCCCAAGCTAACAGCTGGTCCAAATGCATATGGGTCCTGTTTTACCTGCCGAAGCATTTGTAGCACTTTCCATCCATTCTGGAGATTTACACAGCTCTGCCTGACAGAACAGCTGGGCTGGTGACCTGGCTTTTCTGTAATGCAGCTTAGCAATGAAGTTAGGTCACCTCCTTGCCCCCACCTTGAGGTTTGATGGTAAAAGGGAAGTAGTGGATTGCTGTGCTCCTGTTGTTGCTCTCTCGTCTTGCCAGCCTATCCGTGCCACTGCAGTGCACCTCATTGGCTTTGAATGCTTCCCTTTTCCCTCTTCCAGTCTGAGCTCTTCTGTACAAGGATTGTATGATGATGCCAAGACAGTGAGTCTTGTCTTTATACTAGTTTCTTTAAAAAAATACTCAGTGGCTATTGCAGTGTTTCTTTTTATATTTGCCTAGAGTTTAGGGCTGCAGCTAACGATTATTTTCATAATCGATTAGTTGGCCGATTATTAAGTTCGATTAATCGGTTAATCGGATAAAAAAAACAAAAAGGCTCCAGTGATGGACTACTAGTTTCTATTGCGATTGTAGTCCATCACAGGAGCAAGCTTGGCACGGTGGAAGTAAAAAAAAAAGTGTGGTGTGCAATATAGTACATTATACAGCGGCGCAATGCAGAATACCAGCAGCTATAGAGGAATGCAGCAATAGTACATTATACTATAATGTACTATTGCTGGGATTTGTAGTCCTCTGTAGCTGGCGTTATTCTGCATTGCACTGTATATAATGTATTATTGCTGGGATCTGATGTATTCCTCTATAGCTGGCCTTATTCTGCATTGCGCTGTATATCATTTATTATCGCTGGGATTTGTAGTCCTCTACAGTGCGCTGTATAATGATAATATGGCGAAATGCAGTATACCACCAGCTATATAGGAATACAACAAATGCCAGCAATAGTACAACATTATACAATAATGTACTATTGCTGGGATATGTAGTCCTCTGTAAATGTATTCTGCATTGCGCTGTATAATGATTATACTGTGCAATGTAGATTACCATTGACCTGTTATAGAGGAACTACAAATCCCAGAAATAATACATTGCCCAGCGCAATGGAGAATACCACCAGCTATAAAGGAACAACAAATCCCAGCAATAATACATTATACAGGCTGTTTGTTGTTCCTCTATAGCTACTAATGTTCTGCAGTGTGCCGCTTAAAAAAAAAAAACACAACAGGAAACATTAAAAAGCTCCCGGCCGATCTCGACTTACTTTGAATGACGGTGTTGTCGGCGAGCAGCGGCGTTGTTGGTTGTCGGCGGGCAGCGGCGAGTCGGTAAGCTCGCCGGGAGGAGAGGGCCAGACGCATGTCCTCAGCGTGGGCGTGGCTAAGCGGCGTCGCGTGAGCGGGTTTACCGGCGTCGATCGTCGATTTTAATTGAATAATTGCTGCAGCTCTAGTGAACAGGTGCTAGTCCTTTCCTATGTGAACAGGGAGGAAAGTGCTAACCACATGAGCAAAATGGAACATCATTCAAGTTGCACTAGTTTGTATTGAGGGCAGGCAAGGATCAGCTTATTTTAATAGTGAGCACTTTTCAATTTAGTCAGAATCTCTCAAGGAAACCTCTTATTATTGAAAAGGGAGGGGGGAGGGCTCTTTTCAATAATAAGAGGTTTCCTTGAGAGATTCTGACTAAATTGAAAAGTGCTCACTATTAAAATAAGCTGATGTCATTACATCCAGATCACTACAGTTGCATTTCTAGTGTAGTCCACTCCTGACTTACTTTTAGAAGGTGGGCCCTCAATTGTCTGCAGGCCAGCGGCGGGTGAGGGAGCTCACGGCGAGGAGGAGACCAGCGGTGGACATGGCTTTTGCGGCGACTGAGGGAGCTCACGGCTAGGAGGAGACCAGCGGCCGGCATGACTTATGCGGCGGGTGAGGCAGCTCGCGGCGGGTGAGAGAGCTCACGGCTAGGAGACCAGCAGCGTGCGCGGCTTCGGCCTGTTCGGTGGGCGTGGCTTATGCGGCGGCCTGTGCAGTGGACACGTCGGGAGCAGGGTGTGACGCGTGACGTGCGACTCAGGCCGCGTGCGGAGCCCCGAACAGGCTAAGCAATCGATAGCCGACGAATCGACGATCGAAAACGTTGCCAACGTTTTCAATCGTCGATTTTAATCGACTTAATCGATTAACTGTTGCAGCTCTACTAGAGTTTAGTTTTAGATTCCATAACTGAGCTTAAAGGGTAGCTTTACATGTACTTGGGGGTCTGTTTTAGTTGTAATCCTTATGGCTCCGGTCTTATTGTCGGTTTTATTTCAAACTAAGTCTATTTTTAACAAGATAAGTCTCATAAACTCGTTCATGTCCTCACCTAACTGTCTGCTGGCTGTCCGATTGCTCTGCACAAAAGCTCCCTTATTATAGACTATCAATAATTTGCTGCTGTTTGGGAATTTGTACGTCAGTTGGTACAATGTAGGGCTTGTTCCGACTTCCTGGCCCAGAGTTAGCGGATGGCTTTGCTTGCTTCTGTCCAAGATGGTAGAGCAGGAGCACCAAGTCCTTATTCAGTAAAAGAGGACATTGAATATACTCTTAAGGGGTTTCGGTACGCTCTTCTTCTAAGGATGTAAGCTGGCAGCAGTATGGTAACGTGGCCAAAAAAAAAGTAACACGCTCTATTACTTTGTTGGAACGCCTTTAGCTTTGATTACCGCACACATTCGCTGTGGCACCGTTTCGATAAGGTTATGCAATATCGCATTTTTCCCCATGCAGCATCCATTTTTCACCGATATCTTGTAGCGATGATGGGAGAGTCGGGCCACTGTGTTAAAGTCTAATCCAGCACGTCCCAAAGATTCTCAATGGGGTTGAGGTCTGGACTCTGTGGTGGCCATTTCATGTGTGAAAATGATGTCTCATGCTCCCTGACATTGTCATCTTGGAATATACCCAATGTGCCATCAGGGAAGAAAAAAATCAGTATATTCAGGGAGGCTGCTGACCTCATTTTTTGGAGGCATAACGTTGCTGAACCTATACAAATTATTCAATGGAAGGCTGTTAGCTATTTGATTAGCTGAATCCAGGTGTTTGTTTTTTTTTGGCACAGATCTTAAGTTATGTCTTGAAACACAATGGAAAGCTCAAAGGCCTGGGTCTTCTAATTTGAAAGGACTTTGCCTGAATGTGCAAAATGACAGTATCTTTTAGCATCTGTTGAAGCTTCCAATGGGCTAAGGAAAGGGACTCCTAGTTTAGGGAAAACCCATATTCCTTCATAGGGGTGTATGGATAAGGAGTAATACCTTAGTTCTGTCTCTGACAGGTCCCCTTCATCCATGTAACTGTTCTGCTGTAGCCTTGTCTTTAAATCAATCCCAGCCGCCTTCGCATGTTTGCCTCCTTCACTTAGTCTAGGGTCAAACGCTAGGGCTCTACCTTTCCCATCCAATCCGACCAAATGGGACTCTGGTGCATGACTTCGGCTCTTTTCAGTCTCTCAAAGTATATGTAGTAATAAGTCCACCATCTAAAAAATCCTTTTTATTCGTTCATGGAATAAGACTTAATGTCAGGTGCATCAAACATGTTGACCCTTTTCAGCCCATAAGGGCTTTAATATCCCCTTAATAGCTGTTTCAGCCCATAAGGGCTTTAACCCCTTCGTGACTGACGACGTACAGTGTACGTCGCCAGCATCGGGGCTGTTTAAACAGACTCCCGGCGACTTTTGCCGCCGGGACTCTATAATAATAATTTTTATACGCGCCTACGTATAAAAAAGACGAACGCGCTATACATGTTGGGTATCGCCTCGCACGCCGGAGTGAGAGCAATAATTCTAGGGCCAGTATTTTGGGGTATCTCTAAATTGATGACCTGTGGGGGCTTTTAAAGCGTCTTCTATTGACTTTTTGGGGTACTGCAGTTTTTCGCCGTTTCACGGACGCACGTAATTTGTAACCTATGCATGTTTGGTATCGTTTTACTCGTTGTAACCTCATCTTTCATATGTCATTTAAAAAATTGGTATTGTTGTGTTTTGGGGCATTAAATTAAATTTTTCACTAAATGTTGGGGTTTAATAAGGAGTTGCGCTAATATTGCGCAACGTAAAAATTTGCAACTACCACCATTTTATTCTATAGGGTCTTGGCATTCAGAAAATATATAATGTTGGGGGGTTTTAAGTCATTTTCAGGCCTAAAATGTGGAATATAACATGGGTGCAAAAAATGAAAAAAGGGCCTCAGTCATGAAGGGGTTAATATCCCTTTAACACCCCTGCATTGTACTTTGTGATGCTAGGGGACCGCAAGGGAGGAGAGATCAGGAGGTGAGGTAAGTAATATCTCCTTCTTGGGCCACTGCAAGGGTGTTTTGTTTTTACCTTTTGGGGCGGGGGGGTTCTTTTGCCCACAGTTGGACTTTACTATTGGTCTGAAGTCACCTTGAAGTTACTCTGGTTCATGGAATCACATGGCAAGGCTGTACATTTATCTATGATCAATTAGCTTGATCTCTTCTATAATTATTGCTGTTGTCTGTCTCTAGGAACCAGATTCTTTTTCTTCTTTTTGCCTAAAGGACATTCTTGACTTGTTATAGTATTAAAATGTCAGGAATAAGAAAAGTTGTTCTGTTTTCTTCTTCCTTCCTGATGCTTGTGACTCTGGATTTTCTGGTTCTCTGTGCAACAAGTGACTAATCCCTGCAACAGCGGGTCAAGTAACCGTAAGGGGCGTTTGAACTGTTTTATAAAACAAGAAAAACAAAAGCAACCTAAAGATGTTTAGTCAGGGTTTAATATTTGGAAAGAAAAAAAAGTATGATGTAATTGGCTGAATGCATCAGAAACATCCACATCCTGGGAGAGGTTCTTTCCGTCTGAGCCTCTGAGGGCTTGTTCGTACCATGCCCGGATCATGTCCAGACAAGAACAGGTCCAGAAAAGCATCCCAATGTACCCCTATGGTATTTCTGGGCTCTGTTCACACCAGCGCAGTCCGTTCTGGACCAGACAAAAAAAATACTGCTGGTCTGATCTCATTTTCTCTGGTCTGGAATACACTGGAAAGTATGGAAACACATGCAAACACACTGGGCCGCACCTGAAAGCCTATTTTAAGCTAAATAAGGAAAACAAAAAGCTCCAGAACGTGGCAAAATCGCTGTAAAAATGCAGCAAAATGCAATGCACCGCTTTCCAGATCTGGTCCAGAAAATGGTGTGAACCTGGCCTTCGACAAGGCAAGGATAGCATGGAGATCCTTTGGCTTGTGGAAGCTGCCTCATGCAGACCTATGAGCCAGATCCCCCCGTCTTGCAGCGCATAAGAATGCACTATGTGCTGTTGTAAAAAAAATAAAAAAATAACCATGTAAAATGAGTGGGCTGTCTTAAAGAAGAACTCCGGGCAAATGACAATCTCACCCTTGCAGTAGGGCTACCCCTGCACTGCAAGGATTAAGTGCTGCTAGATGCTGACTTTGGATCACAGGGGTATATTGGTAAATGTTATCCTTTGACCCAAAAGAGGACTAAAGCCAAAAAAAAAAGGTTTAGCTTTATTTTTCTTTTAAGCAGCAGATATAAGTCATATGTGTAAGGCTCGGTTTACACTATGGCGATCCGTGACCACGTGGCAATCATGCACAAAACCACGCGGATGTCCGCGCAGCCATAGAATCGCCCACCACCGACGATTCTGCTGGCGGGGCCATTTTTTTTCTAATGGCACCCCAGTCGCACAAGTTTCCCGCCGCAATTCTGCCCATGCAGAACACGATCACGGCTAAAAAAAAAAAAAGCTGCGCGTCATGTGTCGCAAAAAAAAGGGATATATCTTTTTTATGCGATTGCCGCACAGCTCTAACCCCATTGAAATCAATGGGGCTGTGCACGTCACAGATCGCCCAGGACTGCACCAGCCCTAAGGGTACGTTCATACCAGATGCAGTGCGTTCTGGCCGGCTCACTTTTTTGTGGGGCAGGAGGGGGCCTGGCGGGCCATTGAAGTGAATGGCACCATAGCCACGCCCTCCGGCCGCAATGCGATGGCCCGCACGGGATCAAAGGCACATTGTGCCTGCGGTCTGGTGCGGTGCGATTAAAATGCTGCAAGCACTATTTTGATCGCACCGCACCAGACCGCAGGCACAATGTGCCTTGCGATCCCGTGCGGGCCATCGCATGGCGGACAGAGTGCGTGGCTATGGTGCTATTCACTTCAGTGGCCCGCCACGCCCACAAAAAAGTGAGCCTGCCTCAATGCGAGGCAGTGCGTTCGGACCGGAACGCACTGCATCTGGTGTGAATGAGCTCTAAAAGAAAATCCATATCATTACCCTGCATGAGCAATCAGCGATGAAATAGATGAGCGTTTTATATTTTTCTACCATAGCACACTTGCTGGAGAATTTGAGGAAAACCAGACGCATCTTTTATATTGTTTCTCAGTGAATTGGATATTTATTTTAGCAGATGTGCAATTTATTTTCCTTGTGAAAGGAAGCCGAGTGTATAAAGCTGATTTTCTGTAAGCAGTAAGGACACAGCTCTGCATTATGTATGTCCGCAGGTTCTTTGCAGCACCGGGGCTTTTATTCCGGTGCAGGAACTGATTTGTGCTCGTGTCATCCATTTCATGTGTCGGGATGACATGACAACTACTCAGCGAAGCTCCTGTTTTTTTCTAGAATGCGCCAGTTTCCATGTTAAACGGTACTATATTTTATGGAACAATAAGGAAAATGAAAGAAAACCTAACAATATAAGGTACATCTCTGCAAACAATGCACGTTCCTCCCTGCTTTTCTCCACCCTTGCTGCAAGTACTGAAAAATACCTGCTGATCTTCCAGAAATGCCGTTTGCTCCTAACTTCCTGTTTGAGCTGACAACACATTGGCTGTTAATTTTAAATCCCAAGCGGCGGCAGTGGAGATTCGGGCTAATCAAATCTTAACCCTTACAGTGAGGCTACTGCCACACAAGGGTTCAGTGCTCATTTTGTCTAGGGGGCTAAAGTAACAAAGCTATACTCGCCCGAACCTTGATCTTAGGTGACTCTTAGACCAGTCCCTTCAGCTCCACTGCAAGGGTTAAGATTCTATTTGCCCGTTCTGCTGTAAATACTTCTATTGGAATTGTCATTTACACAAAGCGAAAATAATATTCTTACATCCTCTCCGCTGCACGAATGGAGACATCGGCAGTCGCACAGAATTTAGAACATTGTTGTTGATATAGGACATGAATAAATCATTAAGTGGCCCAGGGAGAGGATCAGATATCCTCCTCGTGGTACGGTTCTCCAGATAAGTGATCTATTGGAATGCAAGTTATTTGTTACTTTCTTACGGTAGATCTATCTTTCAGGTGACGGGAAGGCTCCAGATGGTAGCTGGTCAAACATATATGATCCGGACTCCATGTGTTCTTTTATATGGGAGATAATACTACAACAGGGCTAGACGAATCATAGGAGCCAGGTCAGCAATGCAGCTGGCGCCTAACTTTTAAAGGTTTTCTCTAGTTGATGTTTAAAAAAAAAACTCCTGGCTCCTGAATTCCATATGAGGGCCGGTGCACACCTAGGTGTCTCCTCCCCGCGTTGCAATTGGGCACGATTCTGCGCGGCTTGCCGCCTGGTCAGGAGTCTCCTACGTGTGCACCGATCGCGCTGTGGGTGCCATTATTTTCTAATGGCACCCCAGTCACGCCGGGCGGATCGCGTGGTTTCCCACCACGATTCCGCCTGTGCTTTTGAACACGATCGCGGCTTATCGCAACAAAAAAGGTGCTTGTATCTTTTTTTCTGCGACTGCCAAGCGGATGTCACCCCATTGAATTCAATGGGGCCACGCAGCAATCGCGGCCTGCATTGTGCAGGCCTGCGCGGTGCCGCATCGCGTGGGTCTGCACCGGCCTTAATTTGTCGACCCCCCCCCCCTGTAAAATCTTATTAGGGTGTGTTGCAATGTGGTTTACTGCGCCGCGGCCCACTGCGGTGAAAAAAGCACTGCATGTAGTAGTTTTTCAGCGCAAGCAAGACCATTTTGCAAGAGCAGCCTAACATATGTTTTGAATGGGCCCTAAATCAAGCACTTGTGCTGCAGCATGCAATTTTGTTGACAGGAAGCATGCTGGTAAGGAGAGAGCAGATGGAAAACGTTTTCAGTCTTCTGCTGCCTTTTCACTGTCCAGTCTGGGGCTGGAAAAAGGACAGCGCCATGTTCCTCAATGGTGTGGCAGAGCTGTGTAAATTAACAAAATAAGGTCCCCCTACTGCCTACTAATGACCCTGAGAGATTTTCAGTGGTGAGTGGACAGTGCTCCCTGCTTGGGAGGCTTGGCTGCTACTTCCATTCATGTAAACACACAATGGGCATCCATCATTTAATTTTCTACACCTTAGAGGGCAGAATTTGTCCTTGCTAATTGTCCTGGAGGCCTTTTGTCTTTCCGTCACTGCAACAAGAATAAGAGGGTGTGTGTGTGTGTGTGGGGGGGGGG
>NW_017306495.1:127820-145867 GCF_000935625.1 Nanorana parkeri
GGGGGGGGATCTTTTAATCTCTGTTACAGTCTATAGTCCAGAGAACACTTTGACTTCTGTGCTGGGACACATGTGCTACAAGTGCCATTAAGAAGTTCCGCACATGTGATTCACTCATGTGTTTTGTCAACATCTCTCCGGTATCCATTTCAAAATAATCCGGCATACCTGACCTGTTATTGTGAATGACAAATTTCAGCGAGAAGGCATTCCGACTAGATGAGACTTATATGCAGGCTGGCACATTCACCAGGTAAACATTTTATATGACCTGTTTTGCGAGCTGGGAAGCAGCGGCGGGCATTCTGGCTGTAAAGAGTAAAGGTAACCAAGTGCAAGCAAATAAAAGCTTTTCTTATTTTACAATTGTCATTTAAATGTATTATATTTGCTCTGTGGAGTTGTATTTGTATCACTAAGGCAAATATACAGATTGTATCAGAGGGAATGCGTACATTGAAAGCGTATGGAAACACCCAAAATATAGAAATAATATTCTTTGACTAATAATAAAAAAAAAACAATTGTATGTGTTGTAGTGATCAAATAGTCGTGTGTGTGTGTGTGTGTGTGTATGTATGTGTGTGTATATATGTGTATATATATGTATGTATATATATATGTGTGTGCGTTGTGAAAATTGGATCTTCAGACAATATCCAAGCAACCGCAGTTCTTTTCCAAAGAGTAGCATTTCATTGGATCCAAGTAACAGATGAACAGAAACAGTCTAACAGAACAAGAATAAAAATAAAATATCTAGCCCTCAGATGACAAAGGTTCCATGATGACCCACTCTTATCTACCCAGCATATATTTCCAATCTATATATGCACCTATGCGTCTCCCTTAATGACTCTGATCTCCCCTAGCCACTTTAGGCTCTGACTTCATATACAGTTTAGTGCCAGTCACTAAAGACGCCCATACACCTTACGATTATCGGATGAAACTTTTCGTCCGATGATCGAATAGTCATACGATTTTCGCACGTCAGCCCCATCATGCATTTGCCGTATTTTCGTAGATCATACGACTTTTGACGGACGGAAACGCCAGCAACCTTACGACAATCGTACGATCTAGCAAAGTTTTCAAACATGCTTGACCATCAAAAGTTGTACAATTGTACAGTACTGTCGGTCGGACACTGCAATGCACACATACGATTATCGGACGAAAAGTCGATCGCTTACGATAATCGTAAGGTGTATGGGCACCTTTACACTGAAAGGATTTCTGATATGGCTGGTCTAATTACCCCTTTGATGTTAGTAAACTAAACAGGTTTTGACAAAATTCCCTACAGCTGTTCCATTGTGTACAATCAACAAAACAGTATGGTCAACTGGTCAAGAAACTTACACAATAAAAACCTAGTTAGCAAAGATGTGTTAAATAACCTCAGCCAAAAAAATTTCCTTCAATACATAAGCATACTCCCTAAATATACCCCTAATATATCTACTTCAATCATAATTTACAACATGTATATGTCAAAAAAACATAGTACAGGCAGTCCCCGGGTTATGAACAAGATAGGGACTGTAGGTTTGTTCTTAAAAACATTTTCCTGTTCCAACTTGCATACAAATTCAACTTGAGTATAACTCCAGCCCCAAATGTTTTTTCTCAGTTTTGGATAGCATAGTGAAGGGTTAACCCCCTGTAAAGTTTGTTTTGTGTGCCCCTCTTCAGAAGATTTCACCTCACTTTCTGTCCCTGTGACAATTGTATTTTTTGACAATTTTGAGTTGTCGTGGAAACAAGGATTGGTGATAAAGCCGTGGAGACACCTTTTTCCCATGAGCACTCTTACAGGAGTGAATTTCCTTTTCCTAGAGGTAGTTTTCCTTTCACTTCCTGTTGTCTCAAGGACAGGAAGTGAGATTCAATTCTTCTAATGAGGATACAGACAGCAGTAAAAACCTCAGTGAACCAGAAGAAGAGGCGGGCACCTCTCGTCTGCACGTCTAACAGGAGCCATCTTACTGTAATGTACATACAGTACTATGAACCAGACCCAAAAAGGCGGGCACTCCTCATCAGCATGAGCGTAGTAGCATTACAACTACCCCTGCTGTACAGTAATAGCCTGCGTTTGTAAGTAGGAGTCGTTTGTAAGTCGGATGTATGTAACGCGGGGACTGCCTGTACATGGTACATCAGTGAGGATACAGCTTGGTTTAGAAAACCGACACCGTAGCACAATAAGAGAAGGCTCAGGTTGCACGTTGGAGTGGCGTGTTGATGGTGCATGGATGAAAATGGCGTAAACGTTTGCAGTGAGCCCATGACACATTTATCTTATGTAAAGCCTCACGCTAACCTTAAAGTGACACTAAACTCAGGAGATAAATCTTAAAGGAGAACTATGGGGTTAAGGCTTTTCCCCATAGTTCTCCTTAGGGTAACGGGAGAACACAAAATTAAACATGCCTTCAAATACCTTAACTATTAACAATACTGGACCTTATTTGTGTTTCACTCGGCTGTAGATCCTCAAATCATCTCTGAATTGGTGCAGACTCTGTCCGTCCTTCCGGAGGTTGGCTACTTTTGTTCCCCATGGTCCCTGTGTGTGTTGTAAAGTAGTCACCACTCTAAGATCACTCCTGTGATGGATTACAATCTCATGTTGAGTTTAGTAATTTGTTTTGAGATTGTAATCCATCACAGGAGCGAGCTTGGAGCGGTGACTACTTTACAGCACACACAGGGACCATGAAAATGCTCTTGCAATGGGCAGTTAACCGTAACCCCTAAACAAATTTCTAAAGTAATGCTTTTCTTCTGCATACTCCGTATAGCTTTTTCTGTGCCATGTGCTGAGGTCACAGACCCTGCCCTGAAACATACCAGAAGCTGATCCTCTGACCTTCGGTCAGTAAATCTGCCCATCGCATTTTCTGGACAATAGGTGCAGGTGGTGGACCATAGCAGCAACTTCCTGGTAGGAATTCATTATTTACGTACCAGAATGCTCCAAGGTGCTCTGAAAGAAAACTGATTATGAATGTAGGAGCTGTATATGTTGGCTTGCAGTTTGTTATTCAGTCCTATTCAAGAACACTTTACTTGTCTCCCTATGCCACCATACTGGAGTCCGCACCTTCAGATATTGCCTCCCCGCATAACTTCACATTAGTGTCTGGAATGGAAGGAGATTGGACTGCCTTACAGTGTGTACTGTAGAAAGCTGATTACAGGCACACCCTTTTGAAAGAGCCGTCTTCCTAATAATCACGTGTTACATAGCATTGCTAAGCCTCTGACTCATGTCGTGGCCACACTGCTGCCCTGTCATTTGTCCACTACCTTTGTGCACGAATAAGCAAGCAGTTATCTCTGAACTCCAATCACCAGATATTAAAGTGTATGCAAACCCTAGCAATGAACGTCTCTTAGCACCCATTTGGTCTGTTAAATGTACTCTTTTAATTTATATGTTATAGGCTTATTCACTTTACCAACCACTTGGTGGCCACCACCCCTCTCTGCCAATACATCCACTGGCTTCCGCTCTGCCAATACATCCACTGGCTTCCGCTCTCCCAACAAATAAAATAAAAAATACAACTCTGTCCCAAGCTACATTACCATCCTCACCTCAAAATATCACCCAAACCATCCTCTTTGCTCCTCTCACGACCTCCTGCTCTCAAGCTCCCTCGTCAACGTCTCCCATGCTCCCCTCCAGGACTCGTCTAGAGAGTCTCCCATCCTCTGAAGCTCCCTCCCTCAATCTGAACGGCTGTCTCCTACTCTAAATGCCTTTTAGGAGTTCCCACAACAACTTATCTCTTCAGGGAAGCTTATGCCACCTCCACCTAAAAACTGCATTGCTACTTTCCACATCAGCTCATCCCTCCCATCCCTTAATGCCTTTTGTATCACCTGCACCTCCCTTTAGATTGTAAGCTGTCAAGACCAAGGCTGACCTAACCCTCCTGTATTGAATTGTATTATAACTGTGCTGTGCCTTTTATTTTTGTAAAGGGCTGTGCAGACTGTTGGACCGCTGGGCAGACTGTTGGCACTTTATAAATCCTGTGTAATCCTAATTACAAAATATGTTGATGATGATCATGTAAAAATGTTTTTATTGAACTACAGAGGTGTCACGTGCATTCCTCCTGTGTTAGATGAAGGAAGGAATGCAGTTAGTCCTCCCCAATTCTCATCTTGGACCACAGAACAATAGTCTTTATGTTGCAGGGAATAGAAAAGTGGGATGGGTTGAGTAGTTTAGCGAAAGATAACTGGGCCGGGCTGACACCACTTAGTCCGCAAAAAAGCTGTGCTTTGTCAGCCCACAACCAGACCTAGAAGTGCACTTCTGGCATATCATCTGGTATTTTTCGGTACTCGCAGGGTAAAGGGATAAAACTTGTGGAATTGTGCATGTATTGCATAGAGATACAAGGTTTGAGTTTTTTCCTGACTTGCATGTTAAAGGGTTATTAAACCCTCATTGATTTTTGCATATATCTACTGCTAGCAAGCAATAGATCTATGCAAAACGATTAAAAAAAACGTTTTGAAAGGGTTAATATTTACCTGTGTCTCCGCCACGCGCTCCCGTCCGAACATCTGAAGTGTCTCGGGCGGCAGCAAAGGATCTTGGGGCGTGCACATGCGCAGTTCAGATGTTCGGCCGGGAGAAGAGGAGAGATGCAAGGTAAGTTTATGGAGCAGCGTGCACCCGCACAGACTCCGTGGAACATCGTAGAAAAGGAGGACAGAGGTGTCGGCGCTGGAGGGACCACTAAAAACTACAGGAAAGAAGATGATGATCAGATTAAGAGGCATCATTCATGCCTGGTTCACACCTGGGCGTTTTACAGCGCGTTCCTACGCTCTAAAACGCTCAACATGTGAAAATCAATGATTGCCTATGGGCATGGGTTCCCACCTGGGCGTTTTACAGTGCGTAGGAACGCGCTGCAAAACGTCCTACGCCCAAAGAAGTACAGGAGCTTTGGGGCGTATTTGCCACGCGTGTCCATTGGGGATACAGCCAGGTAGCCCTCGGAAACGTGCTTTTTTTTTAACCGCGAATCACGGTAACGAACGACAAACGCACATATTCGATACGCCTACCGTGTTTCCCCGAAAGTAAGACCTACCCCGAAAATAAGACCTAGCACTATCTTCATGGTAGTGAAAAAACATTCAAATGCCAAACTGCATCTACACTTCTAGAACACACCAGAGCCTGGGGGAGAAGAGAACACACCAGAGCCTGGGGGAGAAGAGACTAAGTGGACTGGTCTAGCAGTCAGGCAGGACATAGGAAAAACGAACAGTTAAACCTTGCAGCTCAGTGGCAGCTCTACTGCAAGGGTTAATTCTTCTAAAACCTGGTGTTGTCCTTTTAGGCCTTGTTCATACCAAATGCAGACCAGATCCGGTCAGGTTTCTGCACACGCAGTGTAGTGGGTTGTGCCGCGTTTTAGACACGTTTTGAATACGTTTTTGATGCGTTTTTAGGGCCGTTTTTGGTAAAAAAAAAAAAAAAAATTTATTTTTTAAGTTTAACATGGACTTTCAGGCACTTGCATGCATTTTTGATGCGTTCCAGACCAGATTCAGAGCAGGTAAAATAGGGCTTGCCGCATTTTTTTCATCCGGTCTGGATCTGGTCTGGATCTGGTCTGGATCCGCACGCTGCGATGTGAACTGGAGGTCAAAATACCATAGGAATACATTGGACGCAGTTTATGATAAGGAAATAATACAACATTTTGGCAGAGCTTGACTGTATTTTCTTCAGAAGCAAGACCTGGAAGAACTAAGGTGACTAGTTTTATGATGCGACCAGAAAAGCACCCACATTTGAGATTCAGAGGAGAGGGGAACCAGGACCCGTTTGACAATCTGTGGCCTTCATGGGGAAGTAGCACATTTCAAATCACAAAGAAACAAGTGTATAGCTGTAGCGTGGGCCAAACAATGCTGAAATGTCTCAGCTGACAACCAGAACAAAGTCTTGTTTGCTTTTCCGTGAACATTTGAAGTGCATTCTTCCAGCATATATGTGGTGACAGCAACAAGAGAGGTCAAAACATACTGGCACCAACTAAGTCTTCAAAATGGTTTTGGCTAGAAATGGGCTTTAAATGTAGTGGAAATATGCAGGAGTCGGGATGTTTTCTCTGTTCTGGTGTTGTTAGCTTGGCATAGAATCATCTACCCACTGACAAAGGGAAGTACATCTGTGTTGTGTACAAGTATAACTTATCACTTTCTAGAGCAAGATTTATTTTTCACTGGTGATCCTAAGGGTGCTGTGTCAGGCCCAGCTGATTGCCAAAGAAAAGCAAGGATAGTGGGTGTCAGAAGAGAAAAAATGGACACGTGGCATGGCCTGCTTTTTAAAGAATTCAGTGAGTGTAAATTGAGCTTTTATTCCCTTTTTAAGCCGGTTTTGCCCTGCCATAGAAATCTATAGAAATGCAAAACGCACCTAAAGGAGAACTATGAGGTGAGTGATTTCCACTCATCCTTCTAGTTGGAGCTGACCTGTGAAAATGAGACTGTCACAGGTCGGCTCTATCGATCGGGCAGTGAGCAGAAACATGCTGCCGATCCGCTCACTTCCCGATCGTCTCCCTACAGTAAGCGATGACTGTCATTAAAACCCCCCGCAGGGATGCTGACTGGTAGGCAAAGCCAGCTGTCACTCAAACAGCTGGGAAGATCTCAACAGTATTGTCGGGATCCGTCCCGGCTGCGGCGCTCTCAGTATTGCCCCCGATATACTGAGCTTTGGGTCACGGGAGGAGGTTAGTATATGTCCTCCCGTGACCCTAAAGAGAACTATGGGGAAAAATACTTACCACATAGTTCTCTTTTAAAGAACTCCGGGCAGAATTCTTCCTAACCCTTCCAGTGGGGCTATCCCCGCACTCTAAAGGTGCCCATACACCTATCGATTTATGTTCGGAAATCGTCCACGAAGGGTCTTTCAAACTATAATCGATCAGTTTATGGGATACCAAAGATTTTATTACTGTACTTCTTACCGAATGTCCTTGATTGGTCAGGCTGGAAAACGTTTTTTCGAATCGTATGAATGTTTTTTCAGTGGCGTTTTCGTAGGAAAAAAATCGCAGCACGAACACTGCACGTGCGCAAGTGAAAATCTGCTCTATCGATCGAAAAAAATTAGTGCGCTAGTATTTCTAACTAAAGATTTTCTAAATCCAAATTTTTGTTGCTGCCAAAAACCCTCTTTCCATTCTAGCTCAAATAGCCCATCATGGGCTATTTTGAGCTAGAATGGAAAGAGGGTTTTTGGCAGCAACAAACATTTTCCATCAAAAATCTATAGGTGTATGGGCAATTTAAGGGTTAAGTGCTTGATTTTTGTCTTGGGATGAAAATAAATAAACGTTTTACTTACCTGAACCTTGTAGCCAGCTGGGGAATTCCATACCTGTAGCGACTCGACTCGTAAGCAAAGGGATGGGATGCTTTGATGTTATTGATCTTATATGGCTAGATTTGATCAATTGCCTTAACATAATATGACCATGTGGCCGATAAAGGTCAGTGATGTCAGCCCAAGCATTCCGCATCTTTGTTCTGCTGCATGGCGGGAAATTCCCACGTCACTTTGGAGGAGCTCTGGATCGGACCTGGTTATGGCTCATCCCTACTAGTAAAGCCTGTAGGCTCCCGTCAGCTAAGCTTTTACTCATTACTAACTCCCCAGTGTGCCCTTATGTGGAGACAGCCTTCTTGGTAGGGGCGCAGGGCTTTGCTTTCTAATGTCAAAGCTGCCCACATGATGACTGATGAGTGAATATTCAAAAAGCAGCAGAAGTGTAAGAAGTTCCGCAGAATGTATGAAGAAAGATCAGGGAGATGCATGCAGTGCAGATACTCCTGTACATCATCCTTTCCAGCAAGGATAACATTAAGCAACATAGTGCAATCACCAAATCTCACCTCCAATATCACTAGAGACTAACAGTCAGAGGCATCGGTGCCTCTCACACTGCGGATTTACAGCTATGAGACTGTAGGCACATCAAATACCAAGAAATGCAATTCTGTTACTTGGGGGAGATTAGACGGTTGTAAACCAGGTGTAAGTTCTAATGCTGACGGACATGGGGCATACATAGTATCAGAGTCAGGGCACAAGCAGGCAAACAGTGTGACAGAAAAGCATAGAGAAGGTGGGTAAGGGATCCATCAAGAGAACATGTCACTTTGCCCCGTATGGGCAGGATGTTGGCTATCTCAGTGTAGAGTATTTTTGGACACATTTGTGGCCTCCATAGTACAGCGGCTCAGTGATGTAAAGATTGACGCAGTTCAAGAGTTCACATCGGTTCTGCCTTTGTAACTTGTGCCAGGTGATATGCCAGTGAGTCATCGGCTCCATGAATATGCATTCTGTGCAGGTGGCAGCAGAGGTAATATTTATTCAACTCGGGGCAAGCTTGTTTTTGTTTTTTTATTTTTTTCCTCTTATTCCAGATGATTGGGATCGCTGTAAATTTTCTCTGCTGGATTTTATTTTAAAGCCAATGAAATTTAAGGGTAACTATATGTACGTTTTTGTTTTTATTGTAAAACTTAAAACCCCAAAGGATATAAATCCAATTTACGTGCAGAAATCGTGCTGTACATAGCCTGTGCAGAGCTATGGGAGGGACTCGGCAGTCCCCAACCACTACAGACTGCCTGTACAGGGGGCGGAGACAAGACCAGTCACCCTGCACAAGTAAAGAGAGCAGTAGTGACTGGTCTGCATTACAGGAGGGGGCAGAGACAAGACCAGTCACCCTGCACAAGGAAAGAGCGGCAGTGAGCAGTCTTTATTACAGGAAGCTCCTGCACAGAGGCAAAGTGTCACACTGGATTACTGCACAAGTCTTTAAGGAACAAAGTTCACCATGATTCAAGGTAGAATGCACATGGCTCTGGCATTTCAAGGGGTGGGGGGCATGGGGGTGGTGTTGGACCTCTGCAGAGAGACCACTAGTTGCACACAGAGAGCAAGGGTTATCTGCAGACAAGCTTTTCTACTCTACCTGTGGCTGCTTTATAAAACAATTAAACTGTAGGACTTGAAATTTGTAGGGCTGAAAATTCAATAGGCTTTAACCCCTTCATGACTGAGGCCCTTTTTTCCATTTTTGCACCCTTGTAAGATTTTGGCTTGGTTTAGGGGTTATGTTGCAGTGAAAGATCCTAAGTGGTCCATTTTGTGGGTGTATTAAGTATAAAACAAATAATATTTCAGAAGCCAAAACTGACTGTACCGGCACTGCATGATCATAGAAATTCTAACATGGTGCTGACCAAATTACCCAGCACTGTCAGTTCCCGCGCCAAGCAGCTATTCAAAATATACTGCCTGGCGCCGAGTGTCAGCTTGAGGTGGGATGGGGCTATGGCCGTGAGAGAGCTCCATCAATCCATACATGCATTTCTTACAGGTGGATCTTAAAAAAATCAAATTTAAACATTTTTGGAGCGTGTATGACAATGTCTATGAGTGTGTGAGTCTGTGGTCGTGTATGTATGTCAGTGTTTTTGAAGGCTCGTTCACACTAGTACAGTGCATTAATAGCATACCCACAGTTTGTACGCCTGCAATGGAGCGGTACCCTAATGCCATGCATTCTATTGCAGTGCACCTTGGGTCACGACTTAATGACCCAGGACAAATGTGGGTCCTGAGGTCACACAGGTTGGGAACCACTGCCTTTAAAGTACTCAGCCTCTTTGTATAGCAGAGGAGATGAAGCTGAACTCCAGGCAGATTTAAAAGCCACAATTAAGTGTCGGGACAGCTTGTGTTATTGAGTAGAGATTCACCAGGGCTTGGTGCATGCTCAGTTCACCTAAGTCCACTCAAAACCGCAACTCCCCTCTCCTGTCCCAATCCATGGTGGCATTTACAGTGGGGACAATCCTCCTGCCCCTTTGACGTATAGCTGTGAGACAGGGAATGCGCCTTTCTCCGCAGCTGATTGGGTTGAGAGGAATGGTGTCAGTCACAATTTTGAGTGTGTTTAGGCGAACTGGGTTCACACCACGCCCCGCCTCATCACTGTTATTGAGTACAGCTATTTGGTCATGGATGGTGTACTGCTAAACAGGCAGCCCACCCAAAAGCATTATTTCAATCATTACGGATGTGTAATGGATGAAGTCACTTGCTTGGGGTTTTTTTTTTTTCATTTATCTTGGGGACTGTAACAACTAATATTCTGATTCAACAGGATACTCCCAGAAGCAGAGTAGGACCCCTGATAACTTTGATCATTGTAGAACTCCTACAAAAGCTCTCATCAGCCAAGTCCCTGAGAGATCTAAGAAACCAGAGGCCAACGTCTACTAAAAACTGAAATATTGCTGAACTGACCTTTTTTCTTTTTAAGTCAGCCTACATGTGAGTGGGACGTTTCATCTGAAGCTGCTGTAACACATCCGTTTGAACTTGTGCTTTTTTTTGTTTTTTTTAATACAGTCCCAAGTTTGAAAAGGGGAAATGGATGGTGGTGTCCCAAAACCAGTTGCAGTAAATGGCGTCACCATGAAATCACAGCTTCAGGTTACAGGTAAGTGTTCATAAGTGTGCAGTAACTGTGCTTCCACAATACCTTTCTTGATGCTAACATGTCACATAATACTCTTATGTTTAAAGCAGTGGTAGACAACCTTGGCACTCCAGTTGTGCTGAAACATATCATTTCCATCATGCCTCTGCGAGTCATGCTTGTGACTGTTCAGAGTCTTGCAATACGTCATGGGACTTGTAGTTTCCCAACAGCTGGACTGCTGACGTTGCCCACACCTGGTCTTAAATGTCTTCCATTTTCATGTTTGGTGTGGGTAGACAACTCTTAAAGCGTCGCTGTCACTTAAAAAAGCAGCCTGTAGAAGAAGACTCTTAAAATTTACATCTCGAGCAGGTGGCGAGTCTTCAGTTGACTGAGCCTTCACATGCCCCACATGCATCAATGAGCCTTGCCCGCTCATAACCCTTTCGCCAGTTCAACGTTTTTCCTTCCTCGGACCACTTTTGGTAGGTCCTGACCACTGCAGACCGGGAACATCCACAAGAACTGTAGTTTTGGAGTTGCTCTGACCCAGTAGTCTAGACATCACAATTTGATCCTTGTCAAAGTCACTCAAATCCTTACACTTGCTCTTTGTTTTCTGCTTCAGGGACAAAAGGTCCACTTGCTGCCTAATATACCCCCCCCCACTTCCAGGTATAATTGTAATATATCCCCCCACTTCCAGGTATCATTGTAAGGAGATATTCAATGTTATTCACTTCACCTCTCAGTGGTCATAATGTTATTTTCTGATCGGTGTAAAAGCTGGGTAAGATATTTAGGGATAAGGAGTTGATGATTGAAAGTGAAGCAGTTTGTCATGCTGTCTGCACTACATGAAAAAGTTGTAAGTGTACCAAAGACTGTGTGAGGAACCTTCATTGAGTAATAGGCTGAATCTGGTTCTATTGACCATCTGCTGTTCCACGGCAATTCTGTAGTTTGTTTTGAGGGAAGCCATGCGAAAAGAATCATGAAATGTGAGTACAGCCAGGCTGTTAATGCGGGGTCACAGCTTGCATGTTAATGATGTATCATGAAAACATTGACATTGTATAAAGAGATTTCAGAGAGCAGGAGGAGATGTGAAGATCATAATCTAAGATTACATTGATTAAAAAAAGGCCAGTTGTAATAGAAATGTATTCATGGGTATACTTGTTCTAGCTCAGCAGAAGAATTAAAACTAGAGGTGCACCGAAATAGAAATGTCAAAACCGAAACAAAACCAAAATTAGAAAAAAAAAGTCGGGCCGAAACCAAAAAAAAAAAATTTTTACATTTTTTACGGCAGGCTGTCACTTTCTCTCCTCCCCGCTGAGCAGCGCCCAGCGGGGGAGGAAAGAAACCTGGGATGCGCCAATGTATCGGCAGGAAAATGGCACTTTCGGGAATTCAGCCAAAAGTGCAATTTTCGGCCGCTATGTTTCGGTGGCCGATATATTGGTGCAACCCTAATTAAAACCACTGAAAAATTGTGACGGCCAGGTAACTAGTTTTTTTTTTATATATAAAGGTCAACAGTCTACTAATTCCTCTCCTGACAGGTTTGCTTTAAATGTCAACTCCACCTAAGGCTGATGGGTCATTTTGCATTATAGGTGTTTTTGCTACTTGTTCCTGGATGGAAGGATTTGAGTTGATCTTTACAAGGGTGTCTTGTTTTTGCTGGGTTTTTTGTTTTTTTTCCCCGCACTCATTTACTGTTCGTTACAAAGAATGCAGTGGGAGGACTGAAACTCTGTGCGTTTGGTAGGAAAGGCCGAGAACACTGATGGGGGATCCTGATACTAGAAAATCTTGGACACCTTAAGAAACATCTGTTGATATTGGCACTACAAATAAGTTGGTGCCAATTGTTTTTATCAGATAACCTTTATTTGTTTTACTTAACATTTGCATTACCCCCTATGTCTCTTGATATCAAAGTACCAAATAGCCTTTGTGTAGCAATCATATGCCTGTTTTATTCTGCACTTGGTTTAAATCAGTGGTTCTCAACCTGTGTAACCTCAGGACCCACATTTTGTCCTAAGTCATTAGGTCACCGACCCAAGTCGCACCGCACTGGAATGCACGGCATTGCGGTACCGCGGGGTTCCGGTGTGGGCGATCAAACTGTGGGTGGGAAGTGCATTTGGGATGCCATTCATATGAATGGCAATACAACACACCTCCCGCACTAGAATGTGTGGTAGGTGCGATTTTGCGTAGTACAATTTTTAAATTTTGAATGGGCCCTCAAAAACACTGACAGACGTACACAACCACAGACACATTCTCACACACACATACTCTATAGCTATATATAGATATAGATAGATAGATAGATAGATATCTATATATAGATATATAGATAGATATATAATTAATTTAGGATCCACCCAGTCCTATCTTACGAGAACTGGAGTAGATCCTCAGCCCGGGGTCCAATTTGAGCAACTGTGCATTGCTTGTACAGCTCCCTTGTGTGTCCTGTCGAGGTGCTGGGAGCCAGAATGTGATGTTACTCTGGTCCAGGCACCTCTACAGGACCCGTGAGAGAGCTGTAAGCAATGTACGTATGGATGGAGCTCCCTCACGGCCATAGCCCCATCCCACCCCACCTCAAGCTGACACTCAGCGCTGGGCAGCATATTTTGAATGGCTGCTTCATGTGGGAACTGACAGTGCTGCGCTAGGGGGAGGCTGAGGAGCCTCTCGCCTAGAAAAGTGGAAGGCATGCAGGGACCCACTGAACAGTCGCGACCCACCAGTTGAGAACCAAGGGTTTAGATCTTTTAAGAAGTTACATGTTTGATTTTATTCTTGCAATGAGTTTGTAATACTTCCCTCTCTTACGCAGTCATATCTGCTAAGCTGAAAGACAGCAGAAAGAACTGGTTTGGTCCAAGCCCATATGTGGAAGTGTCGGTCGATGGACAGTCCAAAAAAACAGAAACCCGGAATAACACTCACAGTCCAAAATGGAAACAGCACCTTACTGTGTAAGTGATAGCCTATAGCTAGGAAGGAGTGTGCGCAGAATGTAGTCTGGTGGAATAATGACCTTTTATTTATTCAGCACGAATATGAATGAGTATTAACTACTGTCGACAAATATGAAAATCATTTAGTCTGCTTTAAAGAGACGCAGTCATTGGGATCCTTGTGTCCTAATGGCCATGCCTCTGTTAAAGCCTCCAGCAGAACTTCATATGCAGCCAATTTCCCCGTGTGTTAGATACCTCGTCCCCTGCTGGGCATTATGGTTGCTCAGATTCTGCTTGAGACTGTACGACTTTAGAAGGAGGTGATGAGACCTGCCACCTACAAGTAGGGGAAGTGTTGAGGGGTTTCTTTTATGATGATTAGCTTTTTTTTGTTTTTGTCGGTTGAAGGGCGCTGTGCGTTGGTGCAGTATTTCATTGTGATTTACTTTTGTTTAATCGTAAATCGTCCCTGACCTGTTCTGGTACCATGCACAGACACACCTTTGTACAGATGGGATGGCTTCTGTCTCTTAATCCCTGCATGCAATGCTGCACGGATATTTCATTTGCAACATAGAACGTTACTGTTTGGTAGAGAAATTAGTACATTTTAACCTGCGTTGTCTGACATTTCTGATTATTTATTGGTACATTTGCAGTCCTGCATGAAATCTCATTCTAAACTGCTGGTAACTGCTCTAATTTTACTTGTGCTTTCCTCTTCATGTTTTGCAGCATCGTTACCCCATTCAGCGTGTTAAATTTCCGGGTGTGGAGTCACCAGACTCTTAAATCTGATGCTTTACTTGGCAGCGCATCTCTGAACCTGCATGAAACCCTGCTCGCAAATAATATGAAATGTAAGTATGCATTCAAACACATTTGGGCGTCATGGACGACATGCGTCTGCAAGAGCATCCAATCTTTTTAGGTAGGACTGTAGGGGCATGTCACATGATTCTGCAGCAAGCCCAAAGAAATAGGGAGTATACAGGGCAGCATGTCAATCTTATCAATGATGGACCACTATTCCTCCCACTGATCCCAATGGTGGACCACTATTTCTCCCAATGGTGGACCACTATTTCTCCCAATGGTGGACCACTATTTCTCCCAATGGTGGACCACTATTGCTTCCACTGATCCAAATGATGGACCAGTATTGTTCCGACTGATGGACCAGTGTTTCTCTCTCTGATACCAATTGTGGACCACTATTGCTCCCACTGATACCAGTGATGGACCACTATTGGTCCAATCGTCTTCCAGGACAGCAACCTGAGAGATGATTGGTTCCGCCTTGTACAGGAAACACAATTAGCAAAGCGGTTATAAGCCCCTCCCACTCACCTCGTAACCCAGTTTAGATTGTGTTTCCTACCGCCCAGGACCATGTCACATTTGTTCTTTTATACTGACCGGTTGGCATTGAGTTCGCGGGTCCCCCTCTGTGCAGCTCCACCTTTTAAGGTTTGTGCAGGACCTTATGGCCTTGCTGTTTGGCAGAGGGCTATCCCCCTTGTTTCCAGGATCTTGTTCCTCTCTTTCCTTGGGGAATAATGACTCCTGATACTAACAATGGGGCTTTATTTCATTCCCCAATGACCACAGATTTCATTTTTTACCTCCATTGACCACTGAGCCTTGGGCCTTGTTTACTTTAAATTTTTTACATTTTTTTATGATGTGCTTTCTTTCTGAAGAGCTACAAATCTGAATTTGCATAATGGAGGTAGAGGTGAAAAATCTATAGATCGGAGCACCTTTAGGAATGCACATTATATATGTATTAGACTTGAATTCTAGTGTGTACTTGGCTCGTGGAGGAAAACGTTTCATGTACAGTGCTGGTTATGAAACACAACAGGCTCAGTTTGTCTATACATAGTCTCTGCTTGTCCCTTAAGATAACATCATTCTGATTTTCCAGGAGTCGGCACTTTCCATGGTCATGTGACTAAATGTCACTCTACTGGTAGATAAGATACTGAAGAGTAAACTCTAACTGCAACATTAACATGATTCATACTTCCTGCTACAAATTGACGTCATGCTTAAAGCTACAAAAACAACAAAAAATTAATGCAGTTCTTTTTTTTTTTTTTTAAACATCAAATACCTAAATGTGACTCGAAATCAGCATCTTGTAATCCCCTGTACAGCTGAATTAAAGCACTAGGCCAATCAGATGGGCATATTCAGTGGCCAGAATCCTCTTTATTATTCTGAATGTTTCCACACATAGGGGCTGATGTATAAAGGTTCTGCTCAGCGTATAGCTGGGCGAATGGCATTCCCGCTACTAGATGGCACTGAGGAGCAAAAGGACCAGCACAGTGGCGTAGTGGTTAGCACTTCTGCCTTGCAGCACTGGTTTAAAATCCCGGTCCGGACACTATCTGCAAGGAGTTTGCATGTTCTCCCTGCGCTTGTGTGGGTTTCTTCCAGGTACTCCAGTTTCCTTCTGAAAGGTTAATTGGCTCCTGTCTAAATCGGCCCTCCTATGCATGCGAGATAGGGACCTTAGACTGTATGCTTCTTTAGGGCAGGGACTGATGTGAATGTGCAACTATGTAAAGCTCTGCGAAGATTGTCAGCGCTATAGAAATACCAATAATAAATAATGCCTCTCGGCTCCCTCTAGTAGCGGGAATGCCGTATGAATGGCATTTGTCCATCTATAGCAGTGGTTCTCAACTCGTGGGTCGCGACCCAAAAGTGGGTCGCGACACCCTCTGCAGTGGGTCGCGGCGTCATGTCTGCATAGACCGGCCCATCTGCATTAGAGAGAACTAGAGGGGGAAGATGGGAATGTTTATACATAATCTCCATAGGGTTGCAAATGGCCATCTGCTCTTAAGAGTCAATGTGCCAACATCCCCTTGTAGGCCATTGGTTGTAATTTTGAAAACAACCTTTGCCATTTTTTTTGCTTTCAGTGGAAGAAGTGATTGTGAATTTACAGCTACAAGGTGACAGGGAGACGGTCGGTGACTTATCAGCGTGTCTTAATGGGCTGCAGGTTGATCCAGAGATCTTAACAAATGGTGATATTACATTTGTATCAGGTAAGAGTTGTAATGTATCTATTATCACAGAGCCTTGTATGGGGTTGGAGAGTTAAAGAAGAACTCCAGGAAAGTTTTTCTTTTTTTAAATAACCCTTGTAGTGGGGCTACCCCCGCACTGCATGGATTAACGGCTCCTTTGTGTCCAAAATCTTATACTCACCCGAAGCTGAGCCTAGACCGTTCCTTCCTGTGTCTCTCCCACTTCTCCAGAGCAGTGTAAGGTTGCGTATATCATCAGAGTCTATACACTGTGTATAGGACTTTGCGGAAGATTCCAGTGCTGCTGTTGAGGAGGAGACGGGCTGGAGTTAGCACTGTGACAGCTGGCCAGCTTGGCGCTTCAGATAAGTATATCTTTGTTATTTGTGTCCCTAGACACAAACGAGCACTTAAAGGAGGTGAGTGATTTCCAGTCATGCCGCCGATCCGCTCACTTCCCGATAATCTCCCTGCAGAGAGCAGTGACTGTCAGTCACCACTCCCCACAGGGTTTCCCCCTCTTCCCTTTCCAATCTTCCAGCGCTGACTGGAGGGACGGACGGGGGAGGGGGCGGTCATAGCTGGCTGTCGCTAGATAGGTAGAGCCTGCTGTCAATCAGGCAGCTGGGTGGATCTCGACAGTATTGTTGGGATCCGTCCTGGCTGCGGTGCTCTCAGCATATAGGGGGCAATAGCCTACTATATACTGAGTTTTGGGTCACAAGAAAAAGTATATGTGCTCCCGTGTCCCTATAGAGAACTATGGGGAAAAAAGGTTACCCCATAGTTCTCTTTTAAAACAAGAATTAACTGTATACATACAGTTGGCGGTTTATTTATAAGATGTTCATAGAAGCGATTGTCCTGTGAAAATCTGACCTTCACATTGCATTGTGGCCATCTGATAGAGCCGATGAGCTTAGGCAATTCCTATGCTTCTTGCCTTGTATAAATATTAGAAGACATCTAGGGGTGTATCCAAAAAGCCATTCATTTTGCAAAAATCTGATTACACACACACACACACACACACACACACACACACACATACATATATATTAGGGCTGGTAATGATTAAAATTTTTGTGTTCGATTAATCGAAATTTTTTTTAATCGATTAATTGATTAATTTCGATTAATTATAATGCACATACAGATCCAACTACATTGGCCTATACACATACAGCACAGCAATGCAGTAATAAAATTAACTAGGATCACACTAATCCAGCACTTTATTAATCTCACGTGGGGCAACTCAGAATAATAACGTGTTGGATTACTGTGATCCTAGTTCATTGTATGACTTCATTGCTGTGCTGTATGTGTATAGGCCAATGCCTTGGCTGGCGCTCGTGCAGAGTTTCAAAAAAAAATTAATCGATCAAAAAATTTTTAATCGATCAAAAAGATTAACGATTAATCGAGAAATTAAT
>NW_017306495.1:145889-206870 GCF_000935625.1 Nanorana parkeri
CCCCCCCCCTCCGATCCTCCAGTTCTGACTGGAGGAAAGGACAGGGGAGGGGGCGGGTAACAGCTGGCTCTGCCTCCAGATAGGCAGAGCCAGCTGTCACTCAAACAGCTGGGTGGATCTCGACAGTATTGTTGGGATCCGTCTCGGATGTGGCGCTCTCAGTATATTGCGGGCAATAGCTTGCTATATACTGGGCTTTGGGTCACGGGAGGAGGTTAGTCCTCCCGAGATATGTCCTCCCGAGACCCTAAAGAGAACTATGAGGAAAAACACCCCATAGTTCTGTTTTAACCGTTGCAGTGCTGGGGTAGTTCTACTGCTAGGGATAATTTAAAAATTTTTTCCTGAAGTTCTGCTTTGTGACTCAAATTAAAGGAAAGGTATATTGTATTGTAAAGTGTATTTTCAGTGATTACTTATTTTGAATGATAGAAGTGTTTAATGTGATTTTCACAGTTTTAAATTCTTTCTGTTCCTGTAGTAATGTACAATTATTGTTCAAAGCAGGTAAAAGATCCTGAATATGCAAATATGGCGGTTCCATGTATATATAGAATTAAGAACTATACTGTATATAATAACCACATTTTGAGTGTGTTGTCACATATTTATAACATTTTATATGAAGCTGATCTCGTTTACACATATATCTAACAAGACAGTATAACTATTCAGGTTATTGTGAGAAGAGACTTAAAGGAACCAAAAAGTTTCCTTTAGTATATAGCTTACATTTTAGTTATATACTTCAATATAACTAAAATAGAGGATTGGAAAGTCTATACATCCCCCTGTAGGGCTAGTTCACACCAGCCCAAGTGTGTTCCTGACAGATTTTGGCAGGAACATACTGGATTGACTTCAATGCCCCGCCCAAAAAACAAAGTGAGCCGGCCGTGATGCAATCCAGTAAGTTCCGGCCAGAATTGGGCCGAAACGCATTAAGGCTGGTTGTGATCTTTGAGGCTGAATTGATCCATGGTGCCCGCAGCTACAGAAGCCATGGAGGGTTTGTGTCAAAGATCTATTGCTAAGAGAAACATGGAAGCTTCATTTGCTGTAGATTTCCTTCTGATTATCCCTTGCCTGTTTATCACACCAGTGGCGTCAATACTGTCACTGACCACAGAGGCAAAGATAAAGTTTTCTGAGATTTCTGCAATTTTCTTATCTTAGGTTTTGTGGGTCAGTTATTTTTAAAGTATTTTATGACAGTGAATCACATAAGTCAGGAAAACAGAAGGTGGTCAGCAGTTGCAGCTCACTTGTTTCTTTAGTGACTGAAGCAAGCCTGTGCTTTGGCCATTTGTTAAAGGAGAACTATGGGGTTAAGGCTTTACCCCATAGTTCTCCTTAGGGTAACGGGAGGACACAAACTAGCGTCCTCCCGTCACCCAAAGCTCAGTATACCGCGAGCTACAGCTCTCGGTATACTGAGACGCCGCAGCTGAAGCGGATTCCCACAATTATGTCTTGATCCGCCCAGTTGCGTGAGTGACAGCTGGCTCTGCCTATCTAGAGCAGAGCCAGCTGTACCCACCCCCTCCCCCGTCCGATCCGTCAGTCAGCCCTGGCGGATCGGGGAGGGGGGAATCCAGCCCCTCCCCCTGTCACGGCAGAGAGCCGTGACAGGATCGAGAGGTGAGCGAACCTGGTGTGTGTTCGCTCACTTCTCGATCTACTGAGCCGACCTGTGACACTCTCATTGTCACAGGTCGGCTAGAACTATGAGGTGAGTGAAAAGCACCCCCCTCATAGTTCTCCTTTTGATGCTTTCAACAGGTTTGCCTTTATGTCCTCATATACCAGCAGAATGTACTTGCTATGCCTTCACTCTGCCAACAATTTGTTCACCTCTGGCAGGCAAAGGAAACACTCGGTACTCCTGGAGTATGGAGGTGCTTGCACCTCACTCAGTGTAATTGTACTGGTGTGTGGTAATTGGCCCAGTGCTGTCACATGGGGTGGGGAGTTTCTTCAGCACTGTGAAAACTCCAAATGAAGCTAATCAGAACAGGATCATCGTTCTTCAGTCGCCTTGGTTAAATGAAGTGCAATTATTTATTTAGTCCTTTTTCTCTGTCTGCATGGCCAGGGCCTGTGGGCTGGCTGATCCTCTGGAGACCAAGTGCTTTTGGCTGCCTGTGCTGTAATGTGATTATTATGGGGCCTTGAACGCATACAATGCATAGCCCATATACCAGTAGATTGTGTGGTGGGGTGTCAACACTACTACAGTCTTAAAAGCTTGGGTATAGTATTATCACAGGAACGGGAACAAGCTCAAACTGTCAGGATCAGCAGGCATGTAAGACAAATTTAGAAATGTGATTGAGCCATTGGAGCAGTTTTATTTTCTGGTTTTATACATCCTTTAAGGTGTCTTTACACCCTCATATCTGCCGCAGTTTGTGAATTCCAGGACCAGATTAGAATACCTGTAGCTCTGTAGTAAAACTGAGAGATTACCAAATTAACTTTTTTTACTTGGCTCCACAGATAATTTCAGAACCCCAACTGATTCAGCTTCTACATGGTAAGTCTTCAGATTTCACAGTTGTCAAGTGGCAGGATAGTTGTTGCATCACACATGAGCCAAACTGGAGGTTACAGAGCAGCGGTGGCCTATTTGGTCATGTGATAATGATCACATGACCAATTTCATTCCTGGCTTTTCTTCATCTTTCAGCTGTTTTGGTTAACAACAGTCAATAGAGTGGTTATAAATGAACAAAACAGCAAAATTCACATAATGTATTTTAGCACTATTTAGAGAAAATATGGTCTTAAAGATGAACTCCACCTAAAATAAATATATTCCAGGGCGGTATACCCTAAGTTAAATCACATGTTTGTATTTTATTTATCTCAGGGAATTTCCTGTTCTGTACAATGTTTACAGTTATTATAGCAGTGGTGCCCCACCATAGTGTAGAATGCAGAATACTGACACCTTCTTTCACAAATAGTTAGTTTTTATTGGAAATAAAAAAAGTAGAAAGCAATAAAAAAAATATAAGGTAAGTGCAGTGTGTTACGGGGAGCACAAGGCAAAATACAACATAGACCTTAATCATCATGTAAGGCACAGTACGAATGTTGTACATTTTACAGACGTAGCTGAAGAAAAGTAAGCTGTGTATTCCTCAAAAGTAACAAAACCGGCAGGAGCAACAAACAATGCAGGCACCCGCCACAGCAAGCCACCAGGAAAAGAGGCAAATGAACAAGGGGAAGTACCCCTAGGCATAAATAAAGGGGAGACACCAGAAGGGAGAGCTATATAGTCCAAAGAAGAAAGGCAGCACAGCTGTAACAGACTAGTAAAGAAAAGACGTAGAGGAGGAAGAGAAGAAAAATGGAGAAAAAGAAAGTGCATTCCACCCAGGGCACCACCCCCATTAAAAGGGAGCGCTATATTCGTAAGTCATGGTGTAAAGCGTTCATTGATCGCGGTGCCCTTGAGTCACTGGCTGACCTCATTAAAGTTGAGAGAGGGTTATTTCCAAGATCTTGCTATAGTCTGGCGTGTGACTAAAAATACAGAAGTGGTAAACCTCACTTCGGTTTTGAGCAACATCTGGGGTTTCTTGTTCAAGAGGGCCTCCCAAGGATTCCATGGAAGGTCATAATACAAGAGAGTTGTAAGCAGGTTATATACTTGAATCCATAGCTTCTGCACCTTGGGGCATGACCACCAGATGTGTGGAGCATGGATTCAGTAGAGGCACGGCCCCTAAAACAATAAACATGTGGTAGGGATAAACGTTGCCACCCTGACAATGACACCATCAGTATGGCTTGTGCTAGGAGATGGTGATTCCCACCAGTGTGGGAAAATCTCGCCATCAGACTCTCCAAAAAGTATTACAGATTAGAACTATACACTTTGTACTGCCTAGATGTTCTCATAATCTCCTTTCATTTTCAGTATGGATACTGCTGATGGCACAACTCCTACTGATAACAGGTCAACCAATGGCACCAGTTCACCATCTCTGTCCAATGGAGGCTTCAAACCTAACAGGCCCCCGAGACCTTCACGGCCCCCTCCACCAACTCCTCAGAGGGCATCCATTTCAGGTAGGACAGTCATGGCTGGTGATCACTCTGTACACGCACACTGCCATTTTTTAGAGGTAAACACAACAGGATTTTTTTCCCTTTTGCCAAGTACGCTTCATGCTGGTAACATTTCTTTTCAGACAGTAACACAGTGTCTCATAGAGACTATTATATCAGTTTGGTTATGTGGTATTCTACTGGGCATCTTGCACGGCACCACAGTTTTGCAATTCTGGGTGGAAGGTCAGGGCACTGACCCAACGAGTAGTATTTGTACACAGTAGTAACATGGTGAATGAGAAGTCAGGGCACTGGGGGACCTTTGCAATCTATACACTATAAGGTTTGTGGACACCTGACCATCTTACCTCCATCCTGTCTCATGGGCATTAATATGGGGTATATCCCCCCGTTTCCCAGCTGTTGGCTCCACTTTTTTGGGAAGGCTTTTCTCAAGATTTTGAAGTGTCTGGTGAGATTTGTCCCCATCCAAACAAAAGAGCAATTTGTGAGGTCAGATCCTGATGTCGGACAAGAAAACCTGGCGTGCAGTCGGCATTTCAGCTCATCCCAGTAAGGTTTAGGTCAGAGCCCTAAGCAGGCCACTCTAGTTTCTCCACATCAGACTTGTCAAATCATGTCTTTATTGACCTGGACTTATACACAGGGACACACTTCTGCTGGAACATAAAAGAACTGACAACTCACAATTTTTGAAAATGTATTTGTTTTTAATGCTTTTGCATTAGCGATGCCCTTCGCTGGAAACTCCTAAACCCAATTTTTGCATGGGTGTCCATATATTTGGCCTTATAGTGTATGTGCATACTGGTGACATGGGGTAAAAAAAAAAAAGTCAGTGCCCTGCATGGGTAAAGCGTAGTTTCACTTTAAGCTCAAATTTAGGACAAATACTGAGTTATATCTGTCCTAAAAATTGTCTTGAGGATTTTTGAAGAAAGCGCACCAATATGAACATATGGGGATAGTTCCATTATATATTGTCATTTTTCACATGGTCCCTAAAAGTGATCTCCATTGTGGGTGAATACATTATTGGTGTGGTCAAGGAACGAGGGGGAAGCATTAAAACATTTGAAATTTGACCTCAAATGCTGAATCATACCCTGAAATTGTTTTTGTTTTTCTAGCATCTACAAATGGCATCCTTCTAAACAACGCTGATGTTCCAGTGGACGTAGCGGCCAGCAGTGTCCCTCCTGAGACAGATCCGCCATCCGCTGCAGCACCCGTGTCCAGACAGATAGCTCCAGTCAACATGGATAACCAGAGAATTGCAGCCATCAGTCCAGGGGCACTACCTCCTGGGTATGAGGGTGGAGGGGATAACCGGTAAAACTTCTGTCAAAGCTCAAAGAGAACAGTTTGTACCACACGGTCTCCTAACGCCATTGTCAATGTGGGTGCTTGGCTAACAGTGGTACTTTCGTTATCCGATGCAAAAGAGAACCGGCATACCATGTGGATGAAGCAGTTTTACTGAAGTGCAATAAGAGACCATACCAGTGTTTTGGAGACACAGGGGTCCCCCTTTATCAAGGTGATACTTGTTGTCAGCTTGATGAAGGTAACCCCACAGTGTCCCTGAAATGTTCTCTGGAACCTCAGTAAAATTGATTATCCAAATGCTGTGCTGGCTCTTGCATTACGTTTCTATAGCTGTCTGTATTACTGATAAGATGTTGGCTCTCTTCCTGACCTGGTAACACTTGGATTGTTAGTTCCCTAGTATATTAGGAAAAAGCGTGACACCGGGACAGGAAGACACAGCAATGATTTCTGGAGAGGTTCTAACCCTTCCCCACTCTCAAACAAAATAAATGTTTACTATCTTCTCATTGAAGAGACTTCCCATACCTTCCTGTCCATGTGACTTCCCTGTCAAGTGGAAAGGAAGAGAGGGTAAAAATATTCACAATAAATATTCATTAAAAAAAACTAGCAAGATTTTGACTGATCTCTGCTCCTTTAACCTTTTGAAAAGTTCCCCAACCAAAACTCCTTCGGTGTAAAGAGGAAAAAAAAAGAATTTATCTGTAAATCTAAATTTGGCCTTGTTAATTTGATTGAGTCTCCAGCAAAGGGCTGCACAGTATGTAAAAGAGTTGAGAACACCATGGAAATTGCATGGATCCATGTCTTAAAGAGACCTCAAAACAAATTAAAGTATCAAGTCCCTGCAATAAAAGAGGCATTATACTTGCCTCTCCAGTGGCCCATGAGACGTACCGTCCCTCCATTCCAGTGCTTCAGCCTCCATCAGCTCCCTATTGCATCCAACACTTCTGCAAGTGTCCCGGGTTTGGAGGCAGCAGCACTAAAGGTGAGATGGGAAACGGACCACCGGAGAGATGATTATAATGTCTCTTCTATTGCAGGGACCTGGCATTTTGATTTTGTTTAGAGACTTTGCAGGGTCTCTTCAACATTTTCAGTTTTGGTTGAAGAACCTCCCCGAAGAAGTGAGCTGGAGCAAAGCCTAAAAGTGGTCAAACCTTTGGATTTAGGAATGAACTGCTTTAGACAATGATCTTTCTGTGTGAATAAGAGCAGTTTTCATATACACCCTGAATGCAGTTGTTTTTCTTTCTAAAATGAAGCATAGTGGATTGTATACTTAATGGGATTATTGTTGACCGTTTTGTTGGTTTCGTTGGTGTTTTCCACAGTTGGGAGCAGCGTGTAGATCAACAAGGACGTGTCTATTTTGTGGATCATGTTGCAAAAAGAACTACCTGGGATCGACCAGAGCCTCTTCCACCTGGGTGAGCTCCTCCTTATATCAATGGTTAGAACTTTCAAGGACAGTGCTAAACGCCCTTCTAAAGTTGTCCCCCCACCACCCTCGGTCTGCTAAACAATATCGTACAAGTTTTTTATACTTGGATTGTACACTTGTTTTAAAAATCAAACTTTATTATTTCGGTGGTGTAACAGTTTGATTCGGCTGTAGCAATAGCTTAGAGCTGTGTAACCTCAGGACCCGCATTTGTCCTTGGTCATTAAGTCGCGACCCAAGTCGCAATGGAATGCAAGGCATTAGGGTACCGTGCATTCCGGTGCAAGCGTACGGACTGTGGGTGGGAGGTGGGTTTGGGGTACCATTTAAATGAATGGCAACGCAACATCTGGGACGGAAGGTGCGATTGCGTGGTACAGTGCGTTAATCGCACAGGACTCTGCGATTAACGCACTGTACTAGTGTGAATAGGCCCTCAAAAACACTGACAGACGCACACAACCAGAGACACAATCTCATACACTGAGTCATTCTTTTACAAACTCCAAAAAATGTTTAATTTTTTTTAAAGATCCACCCATTCTCCCAACCTTACAAGAACTGAAGTGGATCCTAAGCCTGGGGTCCAGTGTGGGCTGCTGTGCTGTGACAGAGCTCCATACATAAGTGCATTGCTTTTACAACTCCCTTGTGTGCCCTGTAGAGGTGCCGGGAGCCAGAATGTGATGTCACTCCGGTCCAGGCACCTCTATAGGACACCTAAGGCAGCTGTAAGCAATGCCCGTATGGATGGAGCTCCCTTATGGCCATACTTCCATCCCATCTCAAGCTGACACTTGGCACCGGGCAGCATAATTTGAATGGCTACTCGGTGCGAGAACTGGCAGCGCTAGGGGGGGAAGAGGAGCCTCTCGCCTAGAAAAGTGGAAGGCATGCGGCGACCCACTGAACACATAACATGTATGTCTATTTAAAGGTGATTGCATCTTTGTGTTGTGTCATTCTGAGCCTGATGAAGGGGACCCTGTGAGGCCCCTAAAGGGCTGGCAATTGAATGAAATTTTTCATTAAAATTTACTTTTGCTGATCACTTCAATACGGTGTGCTGGTGACATCCCTTATAATTGCCACTGAACACGGGGTCGCAACCCACCAGTTGAGAGCCAAGGGCTTAGAGAATATGTTAAAGAAATTTAGAATTTGAAACTGAACCTGTAGATTGTTAGAGGCTTTTCTTGGCAAAATGCCGGAGTGCTATGTAAAGGAACTCTGTGTAAAGGAAAACTTGCAGCGCCTCCAGACCTTCCTGATATTATTGGAGCTTGCCACTGAGCCCAGCTCACACATTCCAGATGGCCAATCTCTATGATGGGCAGCCTTACTAGCAGATAGGAATAAAGATAGGAATATGCATGAAGCAGAAAGGTGTAGCATAACTCCTCAAGTGTCAAAGCATGGCCTGGTTTGAGAATCAGCCATGACCGGTAGGCTGCTGCAAGTATGACCTCTGTGGACTAACTATAACAGCCATAACTAGCCAAAAGTGCTTTTGATGGCTTTCTCGGTCTGTGTGCATAAAATGAACTTGCCAAAAATAATTATAAGTTTTATGTTAGAAAGCGAATTCGAAAAATATTAAATATTCTGTTTGATGCCCTTGGCTTACATGTGCAACTAACTTTCAAATCTAGATGGGAGCGTCGCGTAGACCACATGAATCGGATCTACTATGTCGACCACATCACGCGGACTACCACATGGCAGAGACCTACTATCGAATCCGTTCGGAACTACGAACAGTGGCAGCTTCAACGGAACCAACTGCAGGGAGCAATGCAACAGTTCAATCAGCGTTTCATTTATGGGGTGAGCACCATAGTTCCATTAACCATGGGAGGGACATCGTTGCTTTGATATATTACATTCTTTTCTTCACTACTTACAAAAATAATTTTTTGTTTGTTTTAGAACCAGGATTCCCAAGCACAGAACAAGGAGTATGACCCGCTGGGGCCATTACCTGTTGGATGGGGTAAATGTCCCTTTATCCTATAGTAGCCAACTGTGTTTCCATAAAGGAGCTACCGTGTTTCCCCGAAAATAAGACACTGTCTTATATTTTAGGGTAATTAATATATAACGACCTTGTCTTGTTTTTGATTGTCATAGAAAAGAGAACCGATGCCAATGGCAGGGTATATTTTGTCAATCACACGACACGGACAACTCAGTGGGAGGACCCGAGAAATCAAGGGTAAGTTTGTCAGACCCGAAATGCAGTTAGACAAATTGATGCAGCAGAGGAAGTACACGTGTCACGTTCACACAAAGAACAATATAATGTGAAATATTCACATTGGTTTAGAATGTAAACATACTGATTTCTGTCTTTCAGGCAGCTGAATGAAAAACCATTACCAGAGGGCTGGGAGATGAGATTTACAGTGGATGGTGTCCCCTATTTTGTAGATCACAATAGAAGGACCACCACATACATTGATCCCAGGACTGGAAAGTCTGCACTGTGAGTATGATATGGAGAATTCTTAGCAGGGCCAGTGAGAGTCATCAAAGCCCAAGAGCAAAAATGTAACGTATTGCAGGTTACCAGACCTTGTGTGGTGGCTGCGTTAGTTTTAGTTCTTTTTTACAGGAAACGGTTACAGAAGACTTCCTATTGATCTTGCCAGAAATATTGCGCCCTTGTAACTTTTGTGCAAGGGATGGAAATCTCAGACAATGTTATTAGCCTTTGCGGCAAACTTCTGTGAACTGCAAAACGCCTCCCCACCATGTTATGTAGATAAGAAGTTTGGGGGATGGTGTTTTGTGGTCCAAATCAGGAGAGCAACCTAGGGTGACAATTCTGCTGCTCCATAGTTACATAATGGCGAGTGAACGTGACCCTAGGACAAGAAGCATGATCCTGAAGGATCAACAGGTGAAAATAAAAAATATAAATCCTGAAAAAGAAAACTACATCCGCCGCATCTAAGGACTGGTCATCTGAAATATATTAAATGTTTCTGTCTTTAGATATGTTTTAATATTGAAATAATGTTTTTTAGGGTACGCTCTAAATTCCTAGGCACAAATACATGTTTATGTATTTACATGTGCATTTAAAGTTACCATCTCTCGCCTCAAATATCCCCTACAGGTAAAAGAGAACTAAAGCCAGACCATTTTACTGGATTTAGTCCACTTTAGGGTCAAAGGAGTACATTTACCGATGTGGTCCTGTGACCCAAAGTCCGGAGTCAAGCGGGCTATTGCCCCCTATTTGCTAAAAGCCACGAGCCACACTGCTGCCAGGAAAGATATTGACAATATTGTTGGGATTCACCCCCTCTGCCTGATTGACAGCTGGCTCTGCCTCTCTAGTGACAGTTTTGCCTCCTCCTCTGTCTGTCACTCCAATGAGCGCTGGAGGAACAGAGAGGGGAGGCTGGAATCTCCACGGGGAGTGATGACTGATGATCACCGCTCTCTACAGGGAGCTGTCCACGAGCTGAGCGATCAGCGGTTTGGGATCTGTCAACTCTCGATCTATAGAGCCAACATGTGAAAGCTGCAGTGTGGGACACCAGCTCGAAGTATTGGGAAGAGTACATTTTACTCTCCCAATTCTTACAGTTTTGTTAAAGGAGAAGTATTAGAAGTTAGAAAAATATTAGTCTTTCCTGTATCCATCGTCACTTTCTCTCTCTATCTATACAGGGACAACGGGCCGCAGATTGCATATGTGCGAGATTTTAAGGCAAAAGTGCAGTACTTTCGGTTTTGGTGTCAGGTAAGTGCACACACTGAAAATAAGTGTATGGCCTCAGTGACATGTTCCAATACACACTTTATGTGGACAACGTCTGGCATTATAAAGTAGGGGGTATACACAGTTAGAATTTTGAATGAATGAAATGTATTTCAAAATGTTGGTTCATCTTTCTAATCGTTGATGGGGTCAAATCGATAAACAACTTCAACCGCAGCGATGAAAACATTCAAAGAAGTTTGTTGGAAAGTTTTTTTTCTCGATCAAACAAAATTCCAAAAGTGAATGTGGTTTTTGTTTGGGGAACTCCATTCATCCCAAAATCAAATGTTAATGAAAAGGAAAATCAAACAAAATTTTGCACAACAATCACCAAATCTCTGATGACATTGTCGAACGTTCCAACAGGACTTTTGGTATGAACATTCGAAAATCTACCTGTGTATACCCTACTTTTGTACAGTGGAAGTACTTTTGCTTCTTCCACTGTAAAATTGGGGGGCTCTGGTTTTTCCAGTTTTATTTTTGGCACAGACATAAAAATTGTTTAAAGCCCAACTAAATGTTAGAAAAATGGTAACCGAGCAGGTTTTAAAACACGGCCCTTTTGTAAAATGCAAGCCGTGGTGTGGAGCCTGCTGTGTGTCGAGTTCTTTACTACATTACACAGCAGACAGGACGTACTGACAGGTCACATGACTGGACTCTCCTCCTAGATCCCCCCCCCTTTATTCATTTTAATTGCTCATTAGCAAAGGTCACCACTGTGATTCATAGGTTTTGATTTCCCTTCTTTTTTATCAAACAGCGTGTGACTGTGACCGTTCTTTATGTTGGGCACCTTTTATATATCGGGCCCAGTGTGCTATTTCAAGCCTAAATACTGCTACGGTACATTCTACAAGTCACAATGAAGCAAATCTTTTAGAGCTCTTTATTTTTATGCATAGTGTGCTGTTAAAGAAATCCCCTTCGCATTAATGTATTCATTGTTTTTTTTGTTTTTTAGCAACTCTACATGCCACAGCATGTCAAGATCACAGTCAACAGGAAAACCTTGTTTGAGGATTCTTTTCAGCAGGTATGTAACTTCATGTTTTGCTTTCATTTTCTACTTTCAGCACTTTTCAATGCACCCCATGCAGTTAAGCAGCCTAAAAGGACAACTAGATCTTTAGTGAAGTTGTCTTTTACTGCCGCCCCCGCCCCCCTGAGTACAGGCAGCCTGGCTTTAATATCTACCTCAGCCACAATCTGGCACTCTTACCTTTTTAACATGGACCCGGCTGCCCCTCTTCAACCAGCCTCTAGTGATTGCTATCCATGAACCGCAGTCCAAGTGGCTGCTGGAGGCCTCCATGAGTCTGGCTACCCATTGGCATTTATTGCAGAAGAGACCTAGTGGACTGGAGCAGACAAAATCTGGAGCAGCTGTGCATGGCAAGCAATCAGCTTCTCATTCATTTTCAAATCTTAACGGAAGAGAGAAGCTGATTGGTTGCTATAGGCAGCTGGTCCAGATTCTGTCTGCTCCAGTTTTGATAAATTCCATCCTAGGTCTCTATTGCAAAAAAATTAAAGTATATTCAACATTGAAGCCCAAAATAGAGTGGAAACAATGTTACAATTTCTGTCAGGTTTGTATTGCTGTCTGTGGCTCCATTAAGCATTTTGAATTTCCCTCACTTCCTGTCCATGTAAAGCTTGCAGAAGAGCAGGAAGACAGACACACACAGACACACCATAGGAAATATTTCCCATTTATTTCCTGTCCTGACCCAACCACGCTCTACCAAAAACAAAAGGCTTTGGCTGGAGTGGGGCTGTACCTCGACTTTCTTTACAGATGTCTCGGCTTTTTCACTAAATGACATATTTTTCATAACATGCTGACATTTGGCTATATTTTTTTTCTTCTAGATAATGAGTTTTAACCCACAAGATCTTAGGAGAAGGCTGTGGATTATTGTCCCTGGAGAGGAGGGGTTGGATTATGGAGGAGTGGCAAGGTAACATCTAGATGTGTGTGTGTATGTATAATATATGTATACGTGTGTATACCTGTATCTAATAAACGGCTTATCCATTTCTTACACAGGGAGTGGTTCTTCCTTCTCTCCCATGAAGTTCTGAACCCCATGTACTGTCTGTTTGAGTATGCCGGGAAAGACAACTACTGCCTGCAGATAAACCCTGCCTCCTATATTAACCCTGATCACCTGCGATACTTCAGGTTCATTGGGAGGTTCATCGCCATGGTGAGTCTCCTGGTATTCCGCTTTTTCCTTTTATCCATCTGTAAGGTTCATCTATCCTGTAGTTTTTGGAAGTTTAGCAAATTGACTTTAATAACAAATATATATTTGATGAAAACATACAATAAAATTGTCAGGCCGAAACCGAAATGTATTTATTTTTTCCTAAACTTTTTTTATTTTATTTTTTATATTTAATTTTCACTTTGTTTTTTTTTTTATTTTACTGTCCGGGGCTGTGTGGAAATATTAGGGTTCTAAACAGACCCCTGATATTTTCCTTTTAAAATAAAAAAAGAGATGTGGACACAGAGTCCTCAATCTTTTTCTGCAGCCCCTGTTATGAACAGGAAGCCTCTATACTAAGTGGGCCTGTTCCTTCATAACCTGTGGAGATAGCATGCTTACTATGTGCACAAACAAGAATGAACAGGAAGTGATGTAGATCACTTCCCATTCATTCATAATTGGGGACACTGTAAACATACCATCTTCTCAAGTAATTACAAGCAGTCAGCGATCACTGATCGCAGCGCAATTGTAACCACTCTCCATCCTGACTCACTGTTGCTGGAGGCTGAGCCGCAGGTTCGAGGAGGGGAGAGCTTGGTCACCTTTGACAGCTGACTCCTCCCCCATACCGCTCTCCATCCTGATTTGTCACAGGAAGCCGAGCGGTGCGGGAGGGGAAACGCCGGTCGCTCACATCGCTCTCCTCCCACCCCGCTCGGCCTCCTAACACACAGACACAGAGCAGCATCCAGCATGGAGGATAGAAACCAGAGATGCACCGCAATTTCGGCTGAAAGATTGTACTTGTATCATTTTGCCCAAAGTGCCATTCTCAGCCGATATGTTTCAGCTGCCAAAATTTTGGTGCATCCCTAGAAAATACTGATAGTTTCTGGGAGATGTGAAAGTTTTTAAAGCTGTACTGTATTTTTCCCAGCTTTATTACATACCATTTCTTCTTCTCCAGGCTTTGTTCCATGGAAAATTCATAGACACCGGCTTTTCGTTACCATTCTACAAACGTATACTAAACAAACCGGTGGGGCTGAAGGATTTGGAATCGGTGGATCCAGAGTTTTACAATTCCCTGATCTGGATAAAGTAAGTTTTATAAGGTTCTATGTCACGCTAGCCATAGGCTTACAGGGCTATTCACAGAAGGGTGAAGAGTTTGGAGAAGGCAGGAGAAGTGAACAATCTAGGACAACATAGCTGATTTGGAAAAATTCAGCTCACTTTCCAGTTCAGCGATGTTGTCCTAGATTGTTCACTTCTCCTGCCTTCTCCAAACTCTTCATCCTTTTCTGAATAACCCTCTCAATGGTTTTTCTCGCATCGGAAAGCATACTTCATTTGACTCACTTCTGAGCCTGAAGCTGTGACATAAGCCTGGGCTGTCCATCAAGCCATTTAATCCCGCCATCCCTGTATTAAGGCCCAATTGAACTTCTAGTTTAAATCAGCTAAAGACATTCCAAATGGATCAAAACAAAATGAGGAGAATTTATCAAAACGGGAGCAGACAAAATCTGGAGCAGTTGCCCATGGCAACCAATCAGCTTCTCTCCAGTTTGTTCAGTTAAGATTTAAAAATGAAAGATAGAAGCTGATTGGTTGCCATGCACAGCTGTTCCAGATTTTGTCTGCTCCAGTTTTGATAAATTCCGTCCAATATTTTTCAAACCGTATAGTTCCTACTAAGCCCATAGCCTTAGTAGAAACACATGCCCCCTTCCCACAGAAGAATGGGATCCTTGCTCTTTACAGAGGTCTGATACCCAACAATGATGAGTTGATGTTGGAGTTCTCCAACCAGCAGAAAGCATGAGCTTTGCTAATTGCAGAGCTTTAGGTCTGGCTCAGCAGGGGTTATGTTGGACCAATGCAGAGAGACCATTGCTTCAACACGGAGAGCAATTGTCCTTCTCTATGGTATGATGGCAAGGGACATTCTTTTCTACTTGGGGTGTAGCTGTTTTAGAAAAAAAAATGAACTGTTACACGTTGAGTATCTTTTATTGTGATGCACCTGGAATGTATTTAGCTGATTTTAAACTGAAAGTTCAGTCAGTTTAAAGCTGCCCATACACCTTACAATTATCTGCAGATTTTCTGTGGTCAGATGGAAAAGGTGCAACAGATTCCTCCATCTACACTTAACTGTGTGGATGGAGGAATCTCCACCTGGGCCAATCTTTTGCACTTTTTCCATCTGACCACAGAAAATCTGCAGATAATTGTAAGGTGTATGGGCACCTTTTATATTCCTTAGCATGACACCCCGTAAATAAGGAAACATTAATAAACATTCTCTCTTTTGAGTGCTTGAAGTGAACACTCTGCATTACTAGGAGCTATAAAACCCGGCTATCACTGGCAATTACATTCCACTTATGATCAGCAACCAATCAGAGTGATTCCCAGTCATGTCTCTTTGTCAGAGATGGTGTCGTTAGTAACCTACACTCAGCATTGTGATGGTGGTGCTTGTAGTGATGACATGGATGGCACCAGGGTGGCATGGCACTATGTCACCCTGAGGAAGGGACCCTATGTGGCCCTGAAACGTTGGCTGTGTATGACATATGGTGGCGAGGATCCAATAAAACGGATCAGGATCAATGATGCATTGCGTGTGTGCTGGTGATCAATTGATCTTCACTATGTCAGCTATGACGTGGTAATCACATACAGGCTGGAGGCTTTTTTAACAAAACATAATTTAGCTATGCAAATAAGTCAGCGTTATTGCATACAGACACTGCTAAATTTGGCCTAGGCATCAATGAGCTCTGGTCGACAGGTTTAAACTGAACATGTAGGACATGACATGAGGTAAAGATACTATATGTAAAGACTTCTATTGTAGACGTGTGTAGGTGAATACAATAGAATTGTCTGTACCTGGTTAATAATCCTGGCTGTATTTTCCCCAGGGAGAACAACATAGAAGAATGTGGTCTGGAGATGTACTTCTCAGTGGATAAGGAGCTCCTTGGGGAAGTAAAAAGTCAGGATCTCAAAGATAATGGGAGCAACATCCAGGTGACCGAAGAGAACAAAGAGGAATATATCAGGTAGATGTTGCCACGTGTACTGGAATAGAGGAAGCATCGTAGTGTTGTATACAGCGTTCAGTGCGTTGTGTTGATGAACATTATTGATCCCATATTGCCGTGATTGTTATAGTGTTGTGTCTGTGCCTTTTCCCTGCAGGCTGGTGGCAGAGTGGAGATTGTCTCGAGGAGTAGAGGAACAGACTCAGGCTTTCTTCGAGGGCTTCAACGAAATTCTCCCCCAGCAGTACCTGCAGTATTTCGATGCTAAAGAATTAGAAGTAAGACTAGTTCATTACAGAGTATTGTGTCTCGTCACTATGAATAGTTTGATAAATTCTTCTTCTTTTTATTTTAATCCACAGGTTCTTCTTTGTGGTATGCAGGAAATAGACCTGAATGACTGGCAAAGGAGCACCATATACCGGCACTATACAAGGACCAGCAAGCAGATTGTTTGGTTCTGGCAGGTAGGACAACTGTGCTTTTTTTTATATAGCTATGAAATCGTTATAAGCGAATTGATGCTTGAATGGTAAATCTGATTCTTGCTTCTCAACTGCAAGCTTTTCTGTTTTTAGTGGCATGCTCCACTTCAGTTCAAGCAAAATTGATTTATTTTGGATGTATTGGACACACATAAGGCCCATGTCTCTCTGCAAATTCGAAGCAGCTACAGAATCCCTCATTTATTTTTGGTTAGAAAAAAAAATTAAAGCAGAATTATGGGGAGAGTGAAATACACTCATCCCCATAATTAGAGCCGATGTTTGACACCAACTGTCACACGTCAGCTCTATAAATCGGGTACTGAGTGATCACATAATGCTGATTGCTTAGTTCCCGATCTTTTCCCTGCCAAGAGAGGTGACTGTCAGTCAAACGACTGTTGTATACGACTAAGGCCCAGTTTGAGGGCTGAAACATGTAAGCATTTGTTTGTTGCTGTTATGCCTTTTTGCAAATACTGTACTAAAGTACTGGATGGACGGATCCCCTTACGAGTGCTCTTCTTTTACTGTCAGTCACCGCTCTCCGCAGACATTCCCCCCTCCCCTCTCTGTTCCTCCAGCACTGACTGTAGGGACGTATGGGAGAGGGGCGGGTTCAGTTGGCGCTGGCTCTAGAGAGGCAGAGCCAGCTGTCAATCAGGCAGTGGGGTGGATCCTGACAATATTGGCAGGATCATTTCCGGCCACAGCATGACTCTACACTGTCAGCAGTAGCCCACTATATTCTGAGTTTTGGGTCACAGAAGGACATGGTAAATGTCCTCCTGTTACCCTGAAGAGAACTAAAGCCAAAAAAGGTTGGGCCATGAGTCTCTTTTAACTGCAATCAGTGCAAAGTCTGTTTCAGAAATTCCAAGAAATTTGTAGCTTGTTTATTGGGTGATTGATGTGTTGCAGTGTTTGGAGCTAGTGACAGAACTTTAGCCCAGGAAAAAAATAATAATATGATAACCAAAATTCAGTATTACTTGTCATTATTGTCCCATGGCTCCCAATGCTTGTAAGTTCATGCATCACTAATCGAATATACACAGCCTTACATCATGTATTCATTTCATCAGAAGAACTTGCCGTATAAAAGAGTTGTAAGAGATCTGTGCTGGAAACTTGAGTTTGACATTGATAATCATTATTTTTTTTTCTACCAGTTTGTGAAAGAGATCGACAATGAGAAACGCATGAGGCTCCTTCAGTTTGTCACTGGCACTTGTCGGTTACCAGTCGGAGGCTTTGCTGACCTCATGGGTATGTAACTGATTTAATATTGCCAGCCTAATCTCTGGGTGTGTGTGCTATGCACAGCTCTGTCATTGTAGTTTTACTTATTGGCATGTAGTTTATTTAAAGTGCTGTGTAGTTTGTTTTCTTGTACATATGTTTTCTTTATTATGATCATGACTAAAAATCGTCAGAAACATTAAGAAGGGTTAATGTCAAATATTGCATATTAATATTTTCTGTTCCATCAGGGATAGAGTTCTAGTGCCCTTTTTACAAGTTTAGCTATTCCATCTTTGCTGGAAAAAAGCCAGCTGGTTATAGAACTCAGTAGCTCAAGCTGCATGTGTCAGAAGGATGATTTATGCTTTTCTCAAAGGGCTCACTTTGAAGTTTTAGTCTGCAAGCTTTCTGACTGACGGCATCTGCTTTGTTTTTGTTTTTCGAGAACCCATAGTAACGGAAATACTTTTGTATTCTCAACCTTTAGGGAGCAATGGTCCTCAAAAATTCTGCGTTGAGAAGGTCGGGAAAGAAAACTGGCTGCCCAGGAGTCACACATGGTAAATACAATAGGAGTGTGCTAGTCTAAAAGGGGTTTAAAGTTCACCTATTATTAGATAACTTCTTGGGCTACCTTTGCTGACTCCGTATTTGCTGCTTAAGTTGCTTAAGTGTTGGTTGGAGCCCTGCGCAGGGGGTGTGGCATACCACTGGAGGTCAAGATCACTGTGCTGTGTGTGAGAGCAGTGGACGGGGTCTACAGAGTGCTGCAGGTACAGGGAAGTTTTGTAAATCTAAAGCAACCTAGTACATTAAAGAATAAGTGCACTTATTCTTGTTGCCCCCCTCCCTTGACCTAACAGATCTCGCCCTCCCCCTTCACAGATACGTTCTTACCAAGATCCCACACCTGCGGCCTCCTGTGTTGACATTCAGTGCCCCAAGTCTTCTCTCTTCTGACTGCCTGTGCAATAGAGCCCCTATAGAAGTCTATGGAGCTTGTCTCCTGGCCGGGAGAAGGAGATAGAAGAGCTGCTTAGAAGTCTATAGTGTACAGGTATGGTCAAAAGAGAGGATTTATGGCGAAGGTCTTAAACTACACCTGACGGCCACAGGCATTAGAATGATCGAAGTATATATCTGTGTTAAGTCAGGGGAGGAGGCTGGTGGGGCAGAAATTAATAAATGCACTTTGTTTTAAAGTGCACTTATTCTTTAAAATAAAGGACTGACTACATCACAATAATAAAAAAAAAAAAGCAATTGGACCCCAAAGAAAACGTTTTTATCTTTTACATATACTTTAATTTTTGTCCAAAGAGATTTTTTGATTGATTTACAACCTAATTCTCGTCTCTTTTCTCAGTTTTAACCGCCTGGACCTTCCGCCTTACAAAAGCTTTGAGCAGATGAAAGAGAAGCTGCTGTTTGCAATAGAGGAGACGGAAGGATTTGGTCAGGAGTAAGAAGCCCTCCACATATCCTCCGGGCACAATGCTGCAAGTGTGAACACTGCTGATCCTCGTTCCTGGCCTCTTTCCACCTCTCCGAGCCACCATCACTCACTAACCTGTCCCAAATACATCTTCACACCATCTCCTTTCTATTGATAACATTACACACACTTCTCATACAGTGAAATATGACTTGTCCATCTGAAGAGATAAATGCACCGATTTGTAGATGTAGCAGGGTGTTCATCAGTCTTCCAGCCATGGCAAGATTTCATCTCGTGATAAAGCTCTTTTCTCATTGCCGGTTACACCCCAGGACACTCGCAGCCCATTGAGCTGTATATAGCCATATTTATTGTGCACTACGGGAAGGTGTCCTGTGGAGTAATATGTGACGGGAAAGCGTATCGAAATCAGTGTTTCAGGTTTCCCCTGGTAGTAAGGCTTCATCTATAGGTTGGGCCGGTGCTTTCTGTGAGTCAGCTGGAGCTGATAACAAATGTTGGCCGTAGTCAGAGCTGATAACAAATGTTGGCCGTAGTCGGCATGGGATAAAATTTGTAATTTGTCCTTTCTCAAGCAATTCCTATGCAGTACAGGCAAAGCAGTCCATATTTATCAAACACATGTATGGTGTAGTATGTAATACAATAGGTAACATCAGCTAAACCTTTTTTTAGGAAGTCACAATGGCTTCTGATGACCTGAAAATCACTGTGCTCTCTCTAATCATTGTTATTGCCCACGTGAAGAAGTGCTCCATCATGAGGTATAAGGTTCCGATTCTAGGCTCAATTCATGAAGCTTTACAAAATATAGAACTTTAATTTACAGCCATGTGACTGGAAATCTCAATGGATTCAGATAAAAATCACTGTTTCCTGAAAATAAGGATATTTCTCCTGGCAATTTTCAGCTATGTGAATCGAGCTCATCGTGTTAAAAAAAACTATTTTTTCTGCTAGAAAGTTCCAACATTCATTTCTAACATGCTGACTTGTACATGAACTCTGAGACTGCTTAAAAGGAGCCAGTCACAAAAGGGATATGGGTGCTGTCATTGCTGGGGGCTGTCATTCTCATCCCTACTTGCTGGCCTGAGCAAAGAGAGGCAATGAATTCAGAACTCCTGACCTGAATGTTGAAACTAGGAGAGTGACTTAATAAAGGGAACGTGTGCTCCATTTTAAATCTTTAAACTCTCTACCTTGGAGCAGACTAGGAGAAATATCTGATATTACTTGTATGAAACAAAAGCTTCATCTGTGATTTAGTTTTACTTTGTTACTTGAACCTGACTTCATATGTAAGCTCCATCAGTTGCTTAAATTAGGTCCAGTGGCAGTTGTCAGGTCCTGTTAGGGAAATGCAGGATATAAGAAAGTGAAACTAAATCAGAGAAAGGCACAGACTAATAAAGGTAGTAACACCCATTTGTAGTGTCTACTATTAGGTAGGACTCAGTCTTTTAGGAGTTAAGGTTTACTTAACGATTCTGGGCTCATGCCTCCCGTCCTCTAGACACCCCGTGTATGAAGAAGCATTTTTTTTTCTTATATGCTTACCCTTTTCAGGGTGGTCACATGATGCATGGGACCCTCTCCACTGCGCTGGGAGGTCATCAGTGATGCAGAGAAATGAAATCACGGAGTTCTCTATATGTGAGTGCAGGGTGCTTAGGTGAGCCCATGTTTGCTGTCATTTAACCCAGAAGACTAAGGCCGTCTAGTGTCAGAAAGGAAAACCGCGCTGGGGAGAGAGGAGTATTGCAGCCAGAGGAACTTCTTTATTTACGCTGCAAGGGCACTATTTAATAAAAAAAAATGTCTGGAGTTGGGGTTTCATTTGTAAATCCGGGGGCAGCTTAACTTCAGCCCTCCATCTGTGGTGAAACTGCAAATCCTCTGACAGCCCCTTAGAAGTCTATAGGACTCTACTGTACAGGTTTGGCCAAGAGAGAGCCAGCCACAGACATGACTTCCAGTGGCAGATGCATGAAGAGATTTGTAGGTTCACCATATCTGGAGGGCCAAAGTTTGGATACCTCTGTTGTAAAGGAAGGAGCTGGCACCCTCACAAAGTGTCTGCTATGGTAGCACTACTCTATGCAAAGATTTAAAAAAAAAATTCGGTTAGAGTTCTCCTTTAACTGTACAGTGGGCCCCTGATGAGCCACAAGTAAGCTTGAAGAACTGCTTGTGAAGCTTAACTTTTATTATTGATCTGAAGTTTTCCAATGACCAAAAGTTGCCGGAATGCTGGAAGAGTTTTTTTGGCCATACCAGAAAACAATTTTGCACAACAACACTTGTTTGTAACAATTAAAGACATTGAATCATAAGTTTAATTCAGCTAAATACATCAAATGCAGTTGCATCAAAACAAAAGGTTTCAGTGTCTTCCAGTTCATGTAATTTCTAAAGCATACACAGCCCGAGTAGAAAAGCCTGTCCCCTGCCAGCAACTGCAGCGTGGGACCCTTGCTCTGTGTGGAAGCCGTGGTTGCATTGTGGACATCCATCGCATTCCCAAATGATTCAGATCTATAGCTCTGCCGTTAGCAAAGCCTGTGTCCCCTGCTAATTGGGGAACTGTAACACTGACTGCATGCTGGCAGAGGTTAGGCTTTTCTACTCAGGCTGTGGCTAATTTTTCAGACACCTTTTTGTTTTGATGCACCTGAATGTTTAATTTAAACTGAAAGTTCATCTTGCTAAATCACTCAGAGCGTCTCCTATGCTACACCAGAGGCTTTGCTGCATCAGCCCGTTTAAAGCCAGCAGGAGTAATGGAAATCCATCAAACGACTTTTGCTTCTTCATTTTAATTTTGCACATTTGCATGTAAAAATAATCTGTCCAGATGGTTTGTTTCTCTTTCTTCTCCAGGTATGGAAGGAATCTGATGATTAGTTTAGTGTTACATAGATGGAAATCCATTTTTACCTTTTTGTTAGAAGTTGTTCATCTATCATGTGAACATGTGCATGCTTTCTATGTCGGAGGACCAGATTATAGAAGCTTTAGGTGTCGCATCCCACGGTCTGTCTCTAGGCATGTCCTGTGTATTCTTGCTTGACGTTCATCACCTGTATTCTGTGCATGCTGACAAAGCATGCATGTGACTTTGCGTTGTCAGTGTAACATCTCAGTTTAGTCAAATCTCCTTTTTTCCATGCATGGTGCATCCTGGTCTATAACGGCCGGCGTTCTAGCAAAACCATATAGCTCAGCACTCATTACAATCTGATCCTGACATCTCCGTTAGATCTACCAACACTTCTTTAGTGCAGCAGCATGTTTGGGTAGTTTAGTTAGGCCCTCATATTACATACAAAGAGGCCTTCAATAACAGGTGAATGATTGACTTGATAAATCAGTGTTTTAGTCCTCATTCACATGAGAAAAGGCCGGCACGTGCAGCTCCATGCTGCGTGTGGGGCCGCATCGGGCAGCTCCCAGGAAGGACATGTGCTGTGTGTGATTAGTACACAGCCCCTGTCCTTATCTATGGGAGTACGCGGCCGTATGCCGCCCTACGCTCACCTGCCCCGCACATCTGTGCGGGTGTCCGTACTTGTACGCTGACCGGATGGATCCTGTCTGCGTCCGAGCTGGGACACCCGCACCCGTACGGACCTGCACTTGGGGTGAGCGTACGGCTGTGTACTCCCATAGAGAAGGACAGGGGCTGTGTACTAATCACACGCAGCACCTGTCCTTCCTGGGTGCTGCCCCAATACGGCCGTGCACGGAGCTGTACGTGCCGGCTTTTTCTCGTGTGAATGAGGCCTTGGAGTAGGGAAAAGGTTTGTCTGTCCAGTTGGGGAGATTCTCCTTCCCTTCCTGTCTTGGAGACACTACAGGCAGTAAGAGGAAAGCTATGTGACTATAATTCCCATCGTTTGTCATAGAGAATTGGAGGATTTCCCTCACCTGTTGCTCTTACGATGAATTATAATTTTTGGGTTTCCCCTCACTTTTAGTCCCAGTGACAAGGAAAACGAGGACCACAATAAAAACCTGACAAAGGGTCTGACCCTTCCCTACACTGTCCAAAGGTGAATAGGAAAAAAAAACAGCCTTTACATACACTTTAAAGACAGCCAGACACAATTGGCCTTATGTGGACATTTAAATGTTCCATATTATCATTGTACATGTTTATAGAGGATTTAGATTTGCACCCCTGTTTAGATTTACTTTGACTATAAAAGCTGGACTGTCCACTGAGGTCTGATAGTTGCTGCTTTTGTCAACTGCAGGCTAACAATGCAAACAATCCTGAATGGACATATTAAAGCTACATAGGGGGGCGGGTAGAAATGTTTCATTGGTAAGGTTGCACAGAACCTGTGCAAAAAGTCCAAATTTTGCATCAGCACTTTTGTGACCGCCCCTAAGTGGGTTGTCCATTTTCATCAAGCCTGTCCAAACCCTTTTCATAGGGGAACTTTAAACGTAGTACTTCTTCATAGCCCTAGGAATTGCCTGTTTTGGGTCCACGTAAAGTGGAACTATACTCGCCTCCCATCCAGCAATGTGATGTCCACCAACATCTTTTTCGGGATCTTCTGCCATTTTGATTGGCATGTGCAGCTCACTGTACATTGTGAACAGGCAGGCAAGAATCTTTTATTGTAGGAGAGACATAGGGGGGGAAGTTATCAAAATCTGTAGCAGCTGTTTATAGTAACCAATCGGCTTCTCTCTTCCGTTCAGGTTTGAAAATGAAAGATAGAAGCTGATTGGTTGCCATGCACAGCTGCTCCAGATTCTGACTGCTCCAGTTTTGATAAATTCCCCCCATAGTATATTGCTTCTGCAATTAAAACAAAAAATACCTGTTTGCAAAATTTTATATCTCCTGTCCAGTTCCGCTTTAAGAGAAGTTGTGCAGATGAGGCGCTGAAAGGCATTTAACCCTCGCTTAGACTTCTATTAAAATCTGTGGATTTCCAGTCAAGCAAAGTGGCCCCAAAACAGCTTCTTGCTGGTAATCCAGGGTGGGCATCCATTGCCACTCCACACCCAGTGAAAAGATCCCTTTAGTGTTGGAGAACCTCCCCTTTAGATATATATACGCTGAGTGGCCAGATTATTATGACCACCCCATCAGTACTTCGTTGGGCCACGAGATGACTCCACCAGATGACTTCGTTGGGCCGCCTCGTGACTGCACGAGATGGTGAAAGGTGATGTGAGGAATCTGACACTGCACTGTTGCCCTTCTGTTGTCTTGTACCAGTCTTGCCACTCTCCGTTCTGCCCTAACATTGACTAGTCGCTGACGGCCACAATTCGCACGTTCATACCCCGATTTTCGGCTGACAGTCCAGTCTTTAAACCCTTTAAACAATGAGCCCCTCTTGAACATTTAACGAATTCTGCTGTTTTGCTGATACTCGCTCCATGGCTCCGAGCACCAACAATCATCCCACGTTCAGAGGCTATTAAATCACATTGTTTCCCCGTAACTTCTACAGTCGTGGTAAACAACCTGCTTCCCTACTGCCAGTTATAGGAGTTTTCCTTTGAGTCGGCATCGGGGAAAAGGGACCGTAGGACAAGTTCTGTTGCCTTGTGTTTATTGCTGATTTCAGATCTGGACTGACAACCTGAGGCTGGGTTCACACCTAGGCAACACCTCACCGCGTGGCAATCGTGCACGATTGCGCGCAGATTGCCGCGCAGTCAGGAGTCGGCAAGATGTGAACCGATCGCGCTGTGGGTGCCATTATTTTCGAATGTCACCCCACTCGCACCGGGCGGATTGCGTGGTTTTCCAGCCGCACGTCGTATATCGCAAAAAAAGGTATTTGTACCTTTTTTTTTTTTTCTGTGATTGCCGCGCGGATGTCACGCTATTGAAATTAATGTAATTATTGCATTGCATTGTACATGACTGCGCGATCCTGGGACGCGCATTCCGGGTGTCGTGCGGTTTAGTGCAGGTGTGAACCTAGCCTGATGGCTCTGACACTTGTATGTCTGAGAGCATTTATAGGCTTGTTCAAGCACCGTAGCCTCTAAACAGACAGATTTCCGATTAAATACCAATATTTATTACATGGTCTGCACCTTCTGCACTTTTTCCTAAATCAAATCAATATTTGAACATTATTGCACCGTATTTCCCAAAATGTAGCATAATGTACACATGCAGTGCTACTGTGTATGCTTGTCTCCACACTGGCAGATGCTCATCCCATAGGGATACTGAATGCAGGCACATGGTAGATGTCCAGTCACATGACCTTTTAGACACAAGCATGAGCCAAGCACAGTAGAAGAGACCTAAGCAGCATGTGGGTGCATGTCTGAGCCAATCAAAACACTCCATTCCCACAATACCATACTCGTATCTTCACTCACCATTACCTGTGGAACTGTTGTGGTTTGTTTTTTGTTTTGTTTTTCCTTTTTTTGTGCATTTTGGTTACCTCACCCTTTTAAACTCACCCACTAATTATTGTCAGATTAAGCTACAGCTAACCGATTTTACCAAACGATGTGAAAACCAGCTACGTGTAAATATTAAGTAGGGCTTTTGCATCCTTTCCTTTTTCCTCAGCTGTAGGTCTTTAACCCCTTTTAAGTTTTAAGGTGCACATCTTATAACGGAGAAGGGGCTTCTATAATAAACATTGAACTTGTAAATCATTTGCAGATAAGATACAGAGGCTTTCCACCCTATATTTTTAACACAAAGCTATAATTAATATGGACATCTCCCTAGTTCTATAGGGTAGGCTCCTACACTATTTTTATGACCGATGACATAGGAAGACGTAATTGCTTGTAAATATATAAATATAAATATATATTTGGGATTTTTTTTGTTTTGCCCCATGAAGGGGTGGGGGCGGGGAGATGGGACTACTTTTTTTTTTTAGCCCTTCTTGTAGGTGAGGGGTTGATTCCTCTCGGTAGATTTTTAATTGGATCCCTCTCCCTGCTCCCCTTTCTTGTAACAATGTCTGATTAAGGTAAACAAAAATCTGTTGGAAAACAATTGTTAAAATTCAAATGTAAAAAAAATTAAAAGATTTTTGCTCAGTTTTGTTGTGTTGGGTTATTTTTATTCTTTTACAATAAATTTGCATTATGTTTCAGGAAAATATACCAGAGCACGATACAGCAATGGTGGCAAACCAAAATATTGGTCCATTACAAGGCAAAGTATAAGGGAGGCTAACATAAACGTATGTTCTATGGAGTCTCGATTGGTGTGCCCTGAGCAGCTGGGTTGTAGCTTGGAGTGCTCATGGTCTAAGGTTAGTGAGAAATAGAGAAATACCGAGGCCTAAACAAGAACTGGTTGTGCCAGAGCTATTCAACCGAAGAATAGAAAAAGAGGGGCAGGAAAATAGCTGACCGATTAGAAATAAAAGAGTAGAGAAAGGGGAGGGAGGGGGGGCTCAGGGAGGTGAAACAAAGGAGGCAGAGAGGGAGTTCCTGGGGGGGACCAACCTCACATACCCTATCATTCATATATGATGAACAAGTAATGTAGTATGCAAGGTTGGACCTCCCTGGGAACGCGCTCTCTCTTGCTCCACCTCCCTGGGATTGAAAAGGTTACAAGCTTATTACTCGTCTATCATGTTTAAACCTATAACCTTTATATTCAAAGGGAGGAAGAGCGAGTATGCAAGGTTAGTCCTCCCCAGAAGCACCCTCTCTTGCTCCACCTCCCTGTGTTTATGAAGATACAAGTTTATTACTAGTCTATCATGTTTACACCTATAACTTTTATATTCACAGGAAGGTAGAGCAAGGGAGGAAGAGAGTATGCAAGGTTGGACCTCACCAGGAATGCCCTATTATTCACCCATCATATTTAAACTTCTAACTTTCATATTTGCAGGCAGCTGGAGCAAGGGAGGGAGTTCCTGGGGAGGTCCAACCTTGCATACTCTACTACTCATCCATCATATTTAGAGTATGCAAGGATGGACCTCCCCAGGAACCCCCTATTTTCCTTCCTTGCGCCACCACCCTGTGAAATATGAAGGTTAAAAATGTAAATCTGATGGGTGAATCATAGATCATGCAACGTTGGACCTCCCCAGGAACGCCCTCTCTACCTTCCCCGCGAATATGAGGGTTAGAAGTGTAAACATGATGGATGAGTAATAGACTTAAAACCTTTTGTATTCACAGGGAGGTAGAACAGTGGAGGAAGATGGGGAGGTCCAAACTTGCATACTCTATTACTCATTCATCATATTTAATCTTCTAACTTTCATATTTACAGAAAGGTGGAGCAAGAGAGGGAAGTCCAAGCTTGCATACTGTAAATATGATGGCTGAGTAATAGAGTATGCAAGGTTGGACCTCCCCAGGAACTCCCTCTCTTGTTCCCTTGCTCCACCTCCCTGTGAATATGAAGGGTAGAAGTTTAAACAGAACAGAAGTCTTACACCCGTGGGCCTTTCCGATTGGGTGGAGGCTGGCTCGGTGATGCCCTCTAGAACAGTGGTGGTGAACCTTGGCACTCCAGCTGTTTTGGAACTACAAGTCCCATGAGGCATTGCAAGGCTCTGACAGCCACAGACATAACTCCCAGAGGCAGATGCATATTGGGATTTGTAGTTTTGGCACAGCTGGAGTGCCAAGGTTCGCCACCACTGCTCTAGAACAAAGTGGTGGTGAAACTGCAAATCCCATAATGCCTCTGGGAGTCATGTCTGTGGCTGTCTTGAGGCTTGCAATGCATCTTGGGACTTGTCGTTCCGCAATAGCTGGAGGGCCAATGTTGGCTACCCCTACTCTAGAAGGCCCACAAAAAGCTGCTGCGCAAAGGTGCTGAAGCTCTCCTTTATCATCAACAAAAGAACATCTGGCGACTTGTTGCTAGAGAGCCAATCTCACATCTATTTTAAAGGGGTTCTAAACTCTCCGGGTTTTTTTGCTTATATCTACTGCTAGCATGCAGTAGATATAGGCAAGAAGTGTAAAAAAAACCGCTTGAAATCATTTTAAACTTACCTCGTTATCGCTGCTCGCTCCCGCGCCGAGAATCAGGAACTGCTCGTACGGCCACAAAGGATCTTGGGGCGGGCGCATGCGCAGTTCCGATTCTCGGCCGGGAGACTAGCAGAGACGCAAGGTAATTGTATGGACGCGTGCACCCGCCTGCAGACACCGCTGGATCGGAGTGACGTCGCACCGCTGGAGGGACACATGAAAACATGGGGAAAGAAGAGGAAGACCAGAATAAGAGACATCATTTAAGGTAAGTGCTAACATTTACATGGGGGGGGAGGGAAAAAAAATGTTGCCTTTAATATCAGTTTAAGCTTCATTGATTGGACTCTGCTGGAACCCAAAGAACCCAGGCTTTGCCAAGTAACTTCATTCCTATTCCCTTTCTTGTTTTACTGTTGTATTATTTGTCTCTTTTCTGTATATTTTTCTGCACTGTTTTAATTTTTCTTTAATAAAAAATATTATAAAATTGTTCAGCTTTATTTCTATGCTCTAAAAAACAATGTAAAGAATCCTTGTCTGTGTGAATCGCGCTATCATCATATTGTAAAACGTGTTCTATTCCTATCTGGAGGGGCAGGGAGCATCACAAGCAGGGCTGCATTTAGGAACCATAAGGGTCACATACAGCCTACCTGGCAGCCCCCCTTCCCTCCGCTTACATACAGGTACATGCATTACGCGCACATGTTCATTGGAATTGGATGGCTGGAGCGGCAAGGTTGGTTTCATTTATTTATTTTTTACTTTTGCTATCGCAACAAGCTTCTATGTGATAGCATTTGGAGGTGACAGGTTCTTAGGCTTCTGATGTCTCTCCCGTCCTCCAATACAGATTGTGCTTGATTATACAGGATTTATATAGCGCCAACAGTGCGCAGTGCTTTAGCTTTTCTGTTTCTCCGACATTTGAGACGGGCTTGTAGCATCTCTGAAGCAGGAAGTACTGAGAGCAAAGCGCTTTCCATTTCATTCATCACAGAGCAGATTGGAGATGTTCTTCAGTCTGCTCCCGCTCTCCATCCTGACACTACGCTGCCTGCCTCTGGACCCCTGGTGAGACACCACAACCAAGACAGCCCACCTGAGAGCCCCATAGCCCACCTAAGAGTCACAAAAAGCCGCATAGCCAGTGGAGACATCAGGGCATCAACCCAGAACCACACACAGTATGTAGCTTCATATTATGTATGGCTGGGATTTGTAGTCCTCTATAGCCAGTCACCTTACTCCCTCCTCTGGCTGCCTATCCTTGCTCTCTCTCCTTTATATGCTCCACAAAACAAAATTGCGGCTGGTGGCGCTAGAGTGTTCAAGTTTCACTTGAAGGACAGGTGGCAACCCTACTACCCACCTTGCTGCAGACTTCAAACCAGGCCCTTTCTATCACCTCCTATAGCTCCGTCCACCACTCTTCCCACAATCTCTGGAATAAAAATGTCTAAAAGATCCCAGGTAGTTTCTGTATATGTATTTGACCTGCTGTGTGTTTTACTGTTTACCTGGAGTTTGGCTTTAATAGCAGCCATTCTGCCAGCATCAAACCTGTTTAGGGCGTGTACGTTGGCTTCGACAAAATGGCTCCTGCGCCGGAGACACATCGGCTCTACGCGCTTCCCTCCAGCAGCTGCTATTGGTTGTTTGCTGTCCAAGGATGACATCAGGGTGGGGCAAGCAAGGGCTCGGCCGCTGGATGACGCTTCTTTCTGCGCATGCTCAGTGCAATCTGGTGACACTGGGAGACGGGGAAGGCGGCGGTCATGGTGAGTGATGCGACGGGTTGAGATATTTGATGGCGGTAACGTTACCGGGGAGCGTCTTAGAGGTTTTGTACGCTGGGGGGGATCCTGCTCGGTTATTGAAGAGAAGGAATCGAGCTGGAGGGGATAGTTGCTAGGGGCGGTGACGTCACCCGGCCTCTCCTGTGATTGGTCCACCATCTTCTTTATAGCCTGTGTGTACCATTATCATACAGAGCTGAGGCTATGTTGTAGAAATTCATATGTGTAGTGGGGGTGGGCTGCAATGAGGAACCTTTGAACCCCCTTCCATTTAAAGGGGGGCAATATGGAGGCTGCCATGCTAGAACATCCATGCAGTCTTTACTGCATGGCGCACAGTGATTATGCTTTAGGCCTCCCATTCACATCTCAGCGTTTGCTGGGCGGTTTCCTGAGAACGCTCTTTGTGATGAATCCTGTTATTTTCAATGGCACCTGTTCACCCCTCCAAAAAAAATGAAAAATACATGCACCGAATCGCACATTTTCGACCCCCGTAGACTTAGGGAAAAAAAACTTCTACTTCCTGTCTTGTAGACTCAACAGGAAATGAGAGGATATCTCTCCAATAGTTTACGTACCTGAATTTGACTTGTTTTTAGCCCCTTGCTATGCCACGTACAGCAGCACTTAGGCTGGGAGAGGGACGGGCAGTATTGAGGGCAATCGGGTGTGCTGCATACATATTTGTTGACTAGAGGCGTGCTCATAAAGAGAGCAGAGGGATGATCTCATCAGTCTGCTGCTGCACTCTCCCTGTCCAATCAGAAGGCTGTATTTGGAAAGCGGACAGCACTGTATTCCACACTGAGATATGTAAATCTCAGGACTGGATGGACAGAAGCACAGCTCCTTTGGAGGGTAAAATTGCTTTTCTACCCTTTTTAGAGTTAAATATCGTCCCTGACCAGTTTATACTTTCCTCTCTGGCACTCGCATGCTGCTATTTCTTCTATCACAGCTGACGGTAAAATAAACGGTGTCGGGCCACAGCGGGAGCAGCAACCCCTCCGTCATGTATGGCCACTAGACCCGAGCACTGCATCATGGGAGGAAGTCACATTTTCATATGCTTCATTATAAGGTTCATACTTGTTTTCTGTTTCATAGGCGGACGTTGAAGAAACATTAAAGAGAATCCAGGGCCAGAAAGGCGTACAAGGAATTATCATTGTTAACACAGAAGGTGAGCGGACAGGAAGTGAATGAAATGAGAAAAGTGTCAGTCTATGGGTAATGAACATGGTTTCCTTGTCTTTGCTAGCTACAGGTCTGTGAGAGCTCACAGACCAATACTGCATCGCAGGGGAGCAATGTTTATGGTCAAGTGAGACAGAGTAGGTGGGGTCGGAGGGCTGGAGAGTAGGTGGGGTCGGAAGCTGGAGGAGAGTAGGTGGGGTCGGAGGGTGGAGAGTAGGTGGGTTTGGAGGGTGGAGAGAAGGTGGGTTCGGAGGGTGGAGAAGGTGGGTTCGCAGGGTAGGTGGGTTTGGAGGGTGGAGAGATGGTGGGGTCAAAAGCTGGAGGAGAGGTGGTGGGCAGAGGCTGGAGAGTAGATGGGGTTGGAGGCTGGAGAGTAGGTGTGGTCTACCAAAGTAGGTGGGGTCAGTGGCTGGACGTAACAATACCAAGTGGCTCACTGGGGTGCCATGCAGCCTGCTCAGCAATCCCCACTAAGTGTGAGAAACATGTGTGACTTAGCAGCACATAGACATTGTCAGAACAAGGCTCTGTGGGCTTCTGGGAGCCCTTACTGGCACAAAGATCACCTGCTAAAAATGTTGGTCTATTATTAGTGTTGCCCCAGCCCTGCCCACACTTTGAGGGGTTGGTGATATAAAAACACTAGAGGTTTGCTTTATGCCCTAGGGAGAAAATGTATTATAGATCTGTGTTTGCTCACAGATTGGACTCCACATTTGATGAAAGAAAACTTTCATCATCATTTTATTCCTCTGCAAATATGCTTCTAAATAATGCGCACTTTTCTCTTTTGTAGGAATTCCCATCAAGAGTACTATGGATAACGCCACTACGGCGCAGTATGCAGGTCTAATGCATCAGCTAGTGATGAAAGCCAGGTGCACGCTGCGGGATATTGACCCCCAGAATGATCTGACATTCCTCCGGGTGCGATCAAAGAAAAATGAGATCATGATAGCTCCAGGTAAGATCCCTACACAGCATACATCTCCCAACATCGTCACAGATTGTACTTTACAGGTATTCATAAAAGCTCTGTCATGAGGGGAAGGGGTGGCAGACTGTGGTGTGAAGTGTGGTGACCTGCAGCAGCCTCCAATACCTTCCTGTTGTGGCCAGCCTATGCTAGGCTGATCTAGCATGCAGGGGATCACCACTTCCACATAGCTTTCTGAACTCTGGGGGGCTTGCTGTAAAGCCCTCCCTCATTCATATTGGCTTATTACTACGATGGACAGTCTCAATGCCCAGTACTAATGTCCAGGAAGTGCTAAAGCTTAGCCCGAGATGCCGTTGTGGCAGGAAGGTTTAGCTGCAGTAGGTCCACCTCTAGGTACCTGCAGTAGTTTGGCCACCGTCCCTCAGTCACAGAGTCTCTTTACATATATGGCTAGAAAAAGGCAAGTGTTTTGTAGTTTCACATTTTTGTAACTAACATGTGACCTGGCCTACGCCAAAGCTGAGCAAGTGGAATTACAAACTGCAGTAGTCTGGTATAGATTTGTAATCACTGCTGTGCGCAGACACACAGTTCAGTTATAGCCATAGTAGGGCAGGTGTTTGCACTAGCATGTTGCCATTCAAGAGACCCTGTCACCAATACATGTGTTTCAACAAAAATCTTACCCTATGATGTGCATTTAATATATTTTACGGATGTTATGTACCTGTAAAAGCCCCCCTTGTGAAATATTATTATACAGGATTTACAGGTGAAACTCGAATAATTAGAATATCGTGCAAAAGTAATTGCAGTAAGTGCTGCAAAAGGGGCCCAAACCAAGTACCGAGTACATATGCATGCTATCCTGCCCAGAGGGCTTACAATCTAAAAGGGAGGGGGGAGTGATACATGAGGAGGTATCTGTGTGGGGATGAACTGTTTGAGAACGTGATGGTTCAGTGGTTAGTATGAGGTGGGATAGGCTTCCCTGAAGAGATGAATCTTAAGGGATCGCTAAAGGCAGTCAGAGTGAAGACACCCAAAAGCCCAGAGACTGCTGCTGGATGTTGCCATCTTGGATGTGATGTTAGCAGCCCCAGTAGACTCAGAATTGTTACTCAAGTGACACTCTATAGTTCTCTCTGTTGTTCCTCCCCAAGGTGCTACATAGAAATGGAGGAGCTGGGCCATTACAGATGGTAATTAGACTCTTCCAGAAGAAGAGAGACCTATGGTGTGCATGAAAGGAGGGGACTGGACTAGGGAATCTGCTAACAAGTACAGAGGCGCATAGCTTTTACCTCCCATTTTTTAAGTTCATAACAGGATCTCCTTAAAACGGACCTTTACCCAGATCTTTAACATAACAACAAATACACCTTTAGAAATGTTTAGTAATGACAATCTACAAACACATACTTCTAGATAATCGCCGGCTTTTTATTCTTCGCATACCTTCTTTCTCCTTTCTTCCCGAGTCTTCTGACAGTGGCCATGTTAACTAAGGGCTGATTACTAGCTCTCCTTTTACTTCCTGGAACTCTGGCACATGTGACTAGGACATGTGACCACGCACATCATCTCAGGGGAGGAAAAGGCCTTTCCCTGAGATCTCATGAGATTTCCCAGCATTGCTCTGCTGATGTAACCTTGCCAGGATACAACACTTGGGAACATTGCATCATTTGTGCCAGAAGTGGACCAGGAAGTAGATGAATTTGCAAGTAAATGAAAAACAAGTTTGATAAACTAATGGATGTAAGAGGATTTTAATTCAGCACGCAGAGCTGCATGCTGCTGTGATTTTTAGTGAAAGGGGGTAAAGGTCCACTTTAATGTCATAATTGACGCATCATCTGAGATAAGAGAGTAGAGTGTTTGTGGAACCTCCCATTAAAGTGTATTTGGAATATTTGGGAAGGACTGGAAGTGGAATTACCCTTTAACAATTAACAACCCTTTTACCTTTCTGTTTATTTCCAGATAAAGACTACATGTTAGTGGTCATCCAGCAGCCATCAGAGTAATCCCTCCGTTGACAGCAGCAATCCTCATTTTTTTGTTATTGAGCACACCTCCATGTTTTTTTTGGTTTGTGGACCTGCCTAAAACAGCATCTAAAAGGTGAACACAAAGGCCTGACAGATCAAGACTACATTAAAGCTTTATACGCTGACTTCTCACTCCTGCTGTCATGGATGCCTAGTGCAAAGAGGAATACAGTACATTGGTCAGCTCCAGTCCTCCAGGCCCCTTAAGGCTGTGACACACTGCACGCGGTGGCGCGTTGCCTTCCTGTGCAGTGTGTCATGTTATTTTCTCTCCGGCACGTCAGCTTGCGAGAGCTCGCATCGCTGAACTTGTTGACATGAAAAATGTTATCTTCAGCCAATGGGCTAGTGCAGATAAACCCGCGTGTCACGATGTGAACCCCATCCGGTTGTTACGCGCGAGCCGATTGGCGGAAGATGCATTCATTCATTTGACTGCACTCCGCTCACACACTGCATGCGAAGCTCCGTGCCTGACAACTTTGCTTCGCTCTGCACGGCTTCGCATGCGGTGTGTCCCGGGCTTTATACTGCATGCTTTTCAGTTCCCATCACGAGTGGGATTGTGTTGCTCTATTATGCTGGCCACACACAGTCAGTTTTACTTTATAATTGATCTGTCGAAATGACCACCAGATGTATATATTATGCAGAGTTTACTCCCCGCGTATAACCTAAGTGGACTTAGGCCTTCTCCCTACTACTAATTTATTTTGTAAATCTGACAGATGAATTCAGACACAACAGACTCAATTCACACAGTATAAGTGTATGCCAAGCCCAAACCTTTTTTTTTCTAAGTTTTTTAAAGCTATTCTTTGCTGTCTGTGTCACTCTGGGGAGATTTACCCTTACTTCCTGTTCTAGAGGTGCAACTAGAGGTCTTTCCAAAGAATTCCCATCATAAGGTGCTCATACACTGGTCGAATTTCGGCCTGTTTTTAATGTGCTGACCGGAATTCGCACAGTGCATGGGGCTGTTGGCACCCTTTTAGCCGGCATTCCTTGATGTGCTGACCGAAGGAGCCGGCTCGAAAATTGTCGATCGATCAGAGACAGCAGCCAATGCGCTGCCCGCTCTGATCGGGTGTTCTGACGGGACGGCAGCGCCTGTCAGAATACAATGCAAACAGCGTCGATTCCTTGATCGACAGGCTTTTAGTGTTGATGGAGGAATCGAGTACATTTTTTTTTTTGTTCAGCACGCGGGTTGAATGAAGAACATTGCTAGGTGTATGGCCAGCCTAAAGCAGTTGCCACAGGAAAAGGTGGAAGATTTAAGCCTCACCTCTTGCTTTGATGACAACTCCAAATGTTTGGATTTCCCTTTTATCAAATCAATTATCTGATTTCAAAAGGGAGGTTTTCTGAGTTTTTAATTGCGTTTCAGCGCTGAAACGCAATAAAAAATGCCCAAAACCGCGCTGATCAGCGTGTTTTCATTGAAACTGCACTGATCAGCACGGCAGAAAAAGGGTCGGGGGGGGTTGGCGGATTGTGCTGAGCTGTGCGGTCGCATGAACGGTCCCTATAGCAATGTATGGGATTGTTCATGTTGGTGGATCCGCACGGCCAAACCGCCCCCGGGGCCTGACAGTGGTCACCAGGACAAGTAGAGGGCGGGAATCTCTTTCCAGGGGACACAAACACAACAGTGAAGAGTTGTGCGTTCTACAACAAAAACATATTTCTCCCTTTTACATAACGAGGTTGGGGATCCTTATTTTAAAAAAAGTGATCTCTATTTTCAGCTGAGATTGGAAAATAAAGTCACACACGAAAAATAAAGATCCCTACCATCGTGTTAAAGTTTTGTGAATTGAACATAAAGTCTTACACCGGGCGTAAGCCAAGTCCAGCCCTCCAGCTGAGGTACAACTACAAATCCCATTAGTCATTGGAAGACTCTGACAGTCATAGGCAGATGCATAATGAGATTTTGTAGTTTCACCATAGCTGGAGGGTCGGAGTTTGCCTACCCCTCTTACGCTATATGGCCAACATTATACTAGTGACTTAACAGCGTACCTGTGCCCCAGTATAATGAGAGACATGCACTGTTAGAGGTCTCTGAGGTCCAGACTGAGCGCCGGTAGTATGGAACCTAACAAGTCCCACAGTAAATAGCTGTACCTGGGGGGGGTAATCATGCTATATGTGGACCGTAACCTTATTAATATGTATTATTATAATAAAGAGCTTCTGACCTTTTTCTAGCGAGATTAAGTGTGTGTGGGAAACTTTTGTTTCTTCTGGTTTTTGTTTTTGTTTTTTAATAGTGAAAATGTCTCCATGTTGCTTTGCGTTCCCTTCAGTCGCCATTAAAGTGGCACATGGAGCTTGTTGGCTCTGCATAAAAAGCCTTATTATATCATTGATTTTATGTGTACGATCATATCCAGAACGGAGTAAGATAAAGGTTCTATGGGAAACGGGCTAAAAGCTGCTGTGGAGCCTCTATTATGTATGTCTGTCTGAGCAGGGCTAACAATGGCATTGAATGCTTAAAGCTTTGAGGTCATCCCATCGTTAGCCATAGCTCTAAGGTGTTGATGGGCCTAAAAGAGTTCATGCCCACCAGCCGCTCCAACAGGCACATGCCGGAGCTTTGTGGTCACATGACCGCTTGGAAAGTTTTAAATTTTTTTAATTTCCATTGAGATATATTGGTAAGTGAATGCAGGATTTAGAAGAGCAGCAGGTAGCATTTAAAAGGTGGGTGACTGTATCGTCTTCCCTTCTACTTTAAGGCAGCTCATTCCTTTTAAATGGGCTGGCGGCACACCAAATCAAAATTGGACGTGAGCCTCTTTTTTTTTTTAATTGCAAAGCACCAAAATGCATCACATGGTGTAATTGTGAATAAGCTTTAAAAGGATTTCAGATCCCTGTTGAACTATTGTTCTGCCTACGTAGCCAGTGACATCTTCCTTAACAATGATTCATATGACGTTGTTCCACACGAATTAAAGGGCCCAAATCATGCCAGGAAAACATGCCCCAAACCATAACACTGCCCCCACCAGCTTGAAGGGTTGTACTCATGCATGTGGGGTGCATGCTTTCATGCTGTTCCCGCCAAATTCTCACTCTGCCATCTGCATGATGCAACTGGAAAGTGATTGATCGGACCACATGACTTTTTTCCAATGCTCGACTGTCCAATCCTTGTGTTCCTGTGCAAATTGGAGATGTTTTATCTTGTTAACTGCAGACAGCAAAGGTGTTTTCGAACAGGCCTTCGGCTTCCATATCCCATACGATAGTGTGATCCTAGTTCATTTTATTACTTCATTGCTGTGCTGTATGTGTATAGGCCAATGTAGTTGGATCTGTAGTTGCGTTAGAATTAATCAAAATTAATCGATTAAAAAAGATTTTGATTAATCGAACAGGAAAATTTGAATCATTACCAGCCCTTCTATCTATCTACCGTATTTCCCCGAAAATAAGACACTGTCTTATATTTTTTTTGGCTCAAAAAAAACACACTAGGTCTTATTTTCGGGGTAGGTCTTTTTTATTTTAGGTACATTTTTTAATGTACAATAATCCACACTTATTCATGTAGAAAAGTCTACATGTATTCATGTACAAAAATATGGTGATCAGGGGTGCCGTACCTAAGAGCCATTTGCTAACCAATCGCTGGCCAGAATGAGCGAAGCGCGCTTTCACTATGGATTCCTCACAGGCGGAGTGCATTTGGTATCACTCCACCTATGACAGGAGCCGGCGCTATAGAGGAAGCATCGGCTTATGCGGCTCTGCTCCCTCCATTGCCGCCTCGCTTCCTCTAGCGCCGGCTTTGTTGGCAACGCTGATTCTCTCCTGCCTCTCCAAGTTCCCCCTTATGCCACCACCGGCCCTGGGCATGGTCATAACTAGGTCTTATTTTCAGGGCAGGTCTTATATTTTAGCAATTCCCAAAAATAGTACTAGGTCTTATTTTCGGGATAGGTCTTATTTTCAGGGAAACAGGGTATCTATATAGATAGATATAGATATATATACACAGTGTATAACAAGCGTTATCACTACATGCTTTTAGCCAAGATAATGAAACCACTTTCACTGGGACACAACAGAGAGGTCTTAAAATGGCTCCTGCTGAATATAGCTTCCCTGCTCCAAGTGTGACAAGTCTACTGTCTCTGTACATGGGTGAATGACTCCTCTAAGAACATATAATTATCTCCCATAGAGGGAATACAGCTGTGCAGTCACTGTGAGGTTGAGATTATTTGTACCCGCTCCTTCTAAGTCAATAGATGAAATAACTTTTGTCGCTGCTCGAATTTCAGCCACCTTAACACTGCAATATCGATTTTCAACAGGCCTACCCTGTAACTGACGCTGCAGTTTTCTTTTTTTGCCCCTTATGATAAATATATTTTGGGCTTTATTTGTCTAAATCAAGGGTGGGCAACTCTGGCCCTCCTGCTGTTGTATAACTACATGTCCCATGAGGCATTGCAAGACTGACAGTTACAGGCATGACTTGAGAGGCATGTTGGGATTTGTAGTGAAAAGCTGGCGTGCTGAAGTTGCGCACCTCGAATCTTAATGGTAATATAGTTTGCCTAGCTATAAAGGTGCCCATACACCTTGCGATCATCGAACAAACATTTGCGTCCGATGTTTGAACCGTCGTACGCTTTTCGTACGGCGGACCCATCCTGCCCCGATCATTGCAAGGTTCAATTAGCGGTAGTTTAAAAAAAACACCTGGAAAAATCGCTGTAATCGTCCGCACGTATTTTCGTTTGCGCATGAGCAGTGTTAATCGTACAAATTTTGACATACGGAAACGCCAACAACCTTGCGAAAGTCATACGATCAATCGAAGCTTTCTAACCTGCTGGTTAGTCAAAAGTCTTACGATTGTACAGTATTTGCGCTTGTACGCTGCCCATCAACCTTACGAATATCGGACAAAAACGCAATCGCATACGGAAATCGGCCGATAATCGTAAGGTGTATGGGCCGCTTAATACTGGATGTGATTTCATTTCACAAACAGGAGAATCTGCACTGATCCAAAGGTGATTTTGAGTCGCGCTTACTTTCTGAAGATGAATATTTAAATAGCAGTAGATGTCTGTCTCCATCGGAAGTTATATTTAGATATCGTACACAGCTGTATTCTGCTAATGTCACAACAGCACCGCTCTATATCATTATTCTGTTTTCTTCACAAATCTACATTATTCATGGCAACCCGTGCCTCATGCTGAGTGGAATCAACGTGATCCCGCTTCTATATTTGTATTGTACTGAGTGCATTGACCTTCATTCATCCAACCTGCGTTTCTTATTTCTCATGCCTTGGTTTCAATGTTAATTCTTTTAAAGAGAAGCGAGGATTTTAGGGAAGTCTGTTCTAATACACTATATTTTGTTCTTGCCTTTGCTCCAATTAACAGTGCAAATCTACAAGAGGTCTATTTGCAAAAAAAGTAAATCAATCAAATAGCTATTCGTCCATTGAAACTGCATCTACATTTGTTTGCGTCAGTTAAAGAACATTCGAGCAGAAGAGAAGATAGCCAAAAAAAAAATACTTTGCCCCATTCACATAATGGTTGCTTAAAGAAGAACTCCAGGCAGTTACAAAATGAACCCTTGCAATGGGGCTACCCTGGCACTGCAGGGGTTGTACTCAGGGCTTGATTTACTCTCTCTGCTGCCCCAGTGCCAGGTTCCTCAATGCGCCCCCCAGGCTGCATACAAGTGATATCGCCGACATCATTTGTATAAAACAAGCAGCAAGTTCCCCGCTGTACATTTAGCCCTGCTTCCTCAAAGTTTGTCTACCCCGAGTTTGTCTACCCCGAGTTTAATTCAGAAAGAACATAAAGTGAATTGGGAAAATACTTCAATATGTCCACTAGATGGCGCTGAGTATCATAGGAAATAAATACATCTTGGTATGTTGGGAATACAACATAACAAATCTAGAGAATGTCGGAGGGAATCAGCACAATGTAAACATTTCTATTACATCCATAATACTCGGAGAACATTCAACCAGAAGAGAGAATAGCCTCAGAGCCCAGTCACACCATATCCAGTGCAGTTCTCGCCCAGAACGCACTGGATCGCATAGATCAAGCCGGCAGTGTTCTGGGGTGGGAGGGAGCGCGTCGGTGCCATTCATGTTAATGGCACTGCAGACATGCCCCCCCACTCGCAGTGCGATTGCCCACCCCGGAGCGCAAGGTACAGGAATTCCCTCTTGTAGTAGTGCATGCAACATTTTTTCAGATCGCACTGCACTGGAACGGAGGACATTCCTGTACCTCGCGTTCCAGTTTGGTTGTCCAAGTTATCTAGAGCTTGCTTGCCCATCCAGATGCACATGATGGCAAGTGATGGTCATGCCACTCTTGATGTTCCAGGACATTTGTGCCAAGAGGAAGCAAAGCTTTTTGCTCAATGACGGTAGATCTTTGGTCACATCAATGATCCTGCTCCAGCTGTGATCCATGACTTGACTTGTATCCGGCCTGGCCTGACCTGTAACCCTATACATCAACTCTTCTCTGTGTGGTCCTTGATTCTGGAATAACACCTTGATATGAACCAGTTTATATTCTAAATGTGTTGCCTGGTACAATTTCAGCTAGGTTCTCAACCTAGAGTAGTCTGTTGTCCTGTCATCCTACACCCATTGCAGTCATTGCTTGGGTGCTCCTGGTCTGTTTCTGCAGACACCTGAGCCAAAGTGTGCACCCAAAGACAGAATTCCCCTCCCTCAATACATACTGTATGTGTGCCACCTATGATGACCTTTCTAAACAGTCCATTCATTCTATATGCAATCAGGTATCCCTTCACACTACAAGGTTGTTGCAAATGTTGCTGCTTTAACAGCTCAAGCCTAAGGAACATGGAAATAATGTGTGACCGGATTCTACTCTTCAGGGAACCAATAGTACCAACGGTAGCAAAGAACTCACTCCTTGGCCTAGGTGGTCCATAGTTGCTGATAGCTTGCTCCAGTTACCTAGGACAGGTGTCACTGGGGAAGCCCCATGTACTTCAGAGGTCCACTGCATTTATGATGGAACCACATATATATTTTCTCAATTGTGACCTATTTATTAATTGAAATATGGCTTTTGCCAACCTCTCTTGCCCTTCCACTGCCCTGTCAGCTTCTCTACCATACTAAAAGCATCACACTCATCACCCTTTACCAGTACTCCCTTGACCCTACCCTGTTTATCATCTTGGCAGACAACAACACTGGCCTCACCAACTTCCTTCTATTTTATCCCTCCCCTGGCCTGTTAACTCTCTTGGACTCCCATGAACTCTACCATGGTGGTTAGGTCACTTCTATGTTGCCTCACCAAACCGGGGTGCTCAGATATGCAAATAGCAAACAGCTCCTAGAACTGGTGACTCTGACCCTCCCTCTCCTGCCCCTCACTGTTGGCCCATATCCTTGATAGGCTACCTTGCTTACCAAGAGTTTGGTGTGTGTGTGTGTGTGTGTGAAGGGTGATGCTCTCCATCATGGTAATGGACCAATAGTGAGATTCAGGAGGTAGCAGACCAGCCCTGGTGACTAATTTAATGAAACTAAAAAGCTCCCGGAGTTGTTTGCAATTAAAGTTACAATGGAAGTAAAGTCAACAGCGGGTCCCGAAGACTTTTCCCATTAAGTATACGTCTGCACATCATATTTGCACCTTATGGAAGCCTCACCTGCCAAAGAGACCCGTCCAATATTGCAACGGCCGCAATCTCCCTCTTTGTATCATCGCATCTGCTGACATTTTTGCCCAGCCGTCTTCTGGGTTCAGTGTCTTTGGCCATCGTGATTGCTCAACTTGGCATGCTGCACCTTCTGTATAAATGCACAAGAGTTAATTCATCCAGGCACCAAGGCATGCCAAGAATCTACACTGAGCTGGGCATGCTTGGCTCAGTGTATATCCAGAAGAAACATTACTGGCAGGCAGAAGTGAAGAAGAATCTCTTCTGGAATACAAGACTACCTGCCAGCAACATTTTTCAGTTCCACTTAAAGTGTCAATGCCGTGGTGGCAGATGGGACATGTAGTCATTGTTTGTAAATAATCTCAGACCTTAATGACCCAGCTGTCCGAGCACCTAATTCAAAGGATTACAACGTTCTGACAAAAGAAGCACCCCGTAATTCTACAATATATATTTCATATTTAATTTTATACCCTAAATATGGGTGTAACATAAAATATGGTTTGGACTTTATGAGGGGAACTCTGATGAGAAAGGGAGGACTCTGATGCAAAGGGGGGACTATGATGCAAAGGGGAGGGGCACGGATGAAGGGGGACTCTGATGTAAAGGAAGGGTTCCTTGTGTGTAGGGGGCACTCAGATGTAAAGGGTGACTTCGATTTGAGGTGTCTCTTGATGTAACGGTGGGGGCTCAGATGGGAGAGGGGGGCTACTAATATAAAGATGGGACTCTGTTGTGAAGGGGATCCTGATACGAAGAAGGGGACTGTGATGTGAAGGTGGGGCTCCTGATGTGGGGGACCCCATTTTGGACTTGGGTGCCTACAGATTCTGCATACTAAAAAAAGATGCCATGACAGAGAAAGGTTGAGAAACACTGAACGAGGCAGATGGTGCTAGGTTATCACAGTGGGGGGGGGGAAAAAAGGATACGTACACTTACACATAAAAGTGCACTTTAAAAGAAACAAAATCTCTGCAGCCTTGCTCTTCTGTAAGACTATAATATTTGGGTTACTTTCACATTTGCTGAAGATTTAAGTTTTTTCAATATGGCAGAGGATATTAAATAATAAAAAAAAAAAAAAAAATACTCATGCCCCGTGTGAGGATCGAACTCACGACCTTCAGATTATGAGACTGACGCGCTACCTACTGCGCTAACGAGGCACTGCATTGTAGGGTCTCCAATCCCCTATCAGTATGTTACAGACATACACACACACACATATTGCATCAATATGAACAGGTTGATTTTAACTGTAATGTTTGTCCTTCATTATAAATGAGATATAAATTCATTATAATCATATTAAACTCGTAAATATATGCAAGGTGACACATTTTCCTCTTTTAATACATTAAACTGAGCAGCCACATCAATAAATTCACATCCGTAGCTGTTTGATTGCTTTTTACGTGTACAGAGTTAGAAATAAGAATGATTTGTTATAAAATAAACGTTCGGAACAGACCGTCCGGATTAGGCAGTCCCTAAGAACAGCCACTAGATGGCGGCAGATCCTGGCTCAGCTCGCCTATGACGTCATGCAGCTGGTAACATTGTACCCGTACAGAGTGAGCGCAGAGTCTCGGAGATAGTCGCACGGCACTCGTTGGGTCTCAGGGCTGTCGGGGAGAATCGGGACGAGAAGATCGGGTAAGAGGAGAGAACTGGGGATCCCCCTCTGAACGATCGGCCGGTCTGTGAGCGGAGTCGGGGCTGAGGATGCCGTCAGAACGGCCTTTTAAACACAGGAGGAGCTTTGGTGAGTGCTGACATCTTAGGGTGGATTATATGTTGCTCATTGTTTTGTTGCTGCTTTCCAGTGGCCTTCTATTAAAGCTGGATCCATGTCTCCCTAGCCTGCAGCCATAGTCTTGCATTTCATCGCCTTGCTATTCTTCCATCTACAGTACAAAAAATAAATCGTACTAAAAAAAAAATATGAACATAAATGTCTTAGATCGTACATCCTTTATTATGTCAGTTGATTGACAGCTGGTTGGTTGCTATGGGCAACATCATCAGTCTCTATACATAAGACCCATTGTGGGAGCCTTATTGTCTACCGTCAGGAGATCTGACTCATGTTCTTCACTGGCCACTTCTTTGTTGTCATATTTGTCTTTGTGATCCAGACAAGACTTTGTGTTGTTTTTTATTGTGATGAAGGTTGGCCTCTGCTTTCTGGAGATCATGGCTTGGTAGAGAATATGGCTTGGGTTGTTGTTGGCTTGCTGGGACCAGCAGTGGTAGGAGACAGCTGCAGCGCTGAGTGATTGTTGATGAGTGTCACGAGTCCCTTGTTGTGTAAGCCTGATACACTTCTGCCTGTTCCAAAGTCTCCGATCCCTCACTAGAGATCAGGGGCTGGATATCAGTTGCTCAACAGGGCCGCCAAGGCAATGTCCATCCAGGAAAAAGCCGTGTGGGAGAAAAAAACCTGACCTGGCCTTGGTGCCCTGTAGAGAAGCTGTTCTCAACCTTTTTAACATGGAGGAACCCTTGAAATAACTTTCTGGTCTCATGGAACCCTTGATGATAATTTTTATATCTACAGCTCACTGTACATTAGAATGACGGTAACTGGGAAGAATGCTTCTTCCACTTGTGGTCATTAAGAAGACCCCCCCCTTTCCCATCACTGCCACCACCACCACCTTACAGGCAGTCAGTGGTTTCTTATCTGAGAGGCAGAAATTGCTCATTGCTCAAGGAACCCCTAGCCAGCTCTGGATGAACTTTATAGTTTCATGAAAGCATGGTTGAGAAAAAACTGCTGTAGAGACATCTCCAAATCGGGAGAACCAGTGTTGTGTAATTTCTGTTTTGTCACTGACCTTTTTTGTGTGGAAACCCTACTTCTCCCCAAGTAATCTGGAGCACTGAAGAGCAATACAGAAATCTAGACCTGTCTGAACTGGACCTTAAAGTCAACAGTCAGAAGATCACCATATTTTGAGTAGAGATCCAGCCCGGTCCGATACTGGCCTTACAAAGTACGGTCACCAGATCTCTGGACTTTGCTTAGCTTTGTTGACCAGGGAACAGCTGGACTGGGAAGCAAGGGGGTTGTTTACCCAACAAAATCCCCAAAAAGTCACAAGATCGCTGGACTCTGGTTAGGCTTGTTGACCAGGGAACAGCTGGACTGGGAAGCAAGGGGGTTGTTTACCCAACAAAATCCCCAAAAAGTCACAAGATCGCTGGACTCTGGTTAGGCTTGTTGACCAGGGAACAGCTGGACTGGGAAGCAAGGGGGTTGTTTACCCAACAAAATCCCCAAAAAGTCACAAGATCGCTGGACTCTGGTTAGGCTTGTTGACCAGGGAACAGCTGGACTGGGAAGCAAGGGGGTTGTTTACCCAACAAAATCCCCAAAAAGTCACAAGATGGCTGGACTTTGGTTAGCCTTGTTGACCAGCAAACGGCTGAACCCCGGAAGCAAGGCGGGTGTTTACTTAACAAAATATGCTGGGTTGGCGGCCCTGAGTTGGCGGATACTTCACCATTCAAACACTGATCAGAGCGAAATCTATAGTCAGTGACATATGGTGGGCATGAAAAAGCTATCAGACTTGTGATCCTAGCTGCACCCACCTTTCACCATGGTTCAACCTGCAGGCTCCTACATCACTACAGAAGCAGCGGTGTTGGGGTCGGAGGAAAGGACCATGGCATGCAGTGGGGGACACTGCCAGAACTGTCAAATGATGGAGGTTTTAGCACTGGAATGGAGGGAAGATAGGAGGCAAATGCTACCGTAGAGGTGACAATAATTCCTGTTCTAATGCAAGGAACTTTCATCCACAAAAACAGGGCCCTCCTTACCTTTTTCTCCGCCAGTGGGTGGCCAAGCTATCAGCCACTGAGCAGGCCTATGGGGATGTCCCTGCCCAGAAATATTCTGCATTGTTGGCAACTGCAACAATATTTGATGTCTATAACTGGATCATTAATCTTCAGTGTGAAAGGCCAGATGCCCCTTAGGACTGTGAGAGTCCTCTAACTAGACCAACCCTGTTATAGTCCACCATGGATTTACAGTGATAAGAGCATGTTCTTTCATCCACATAAATATGCTCCATTGCTGATGTTATGGAAATTCACTTGGTTCAACGCACAAATCCATGTCGCATTAAGCTGCGCCAAACACAAAGAATTTCCCCCGTTGTACTACGCTCCTTTATGCAAGGACTGGAAGTATTTCCTTCAGAGTCATGTAGAGTCAGGAGACAGATGTTGCTTGTTTGTTAATCCCATGCTAAGAGACCTGAGCGCAGGTATGTTTATTGTTTATACCTGCCCAACAGGAAGTGATGTCAGACAGGAAGGGGTGTCTCAAACAGCGAGACAGGAAGTGATGGCAAACCAACAGATGATTTCAACAACCAGCAAACCAGGAAGTGGGACAGACAGGAAGTGAACAGGAGCCAGCTAACAAAACACATGTAGTAGAACAATCACATGTAGTAGAACAATCTATGACCACCGGAGTGACTTTATCCAGCGTTGCTCAGTGATCAATGCCACATAACGTTAATAGGATTCTCATGCGCGCTCATTCACAGGGACAACGTTATATTATCTCAAGCGTGTTGATCAGGCACACCAGAGAGAACAAACGCACGTTCCTTTCATATACTGTGTTCCAAACAAATGTATCCACGCAAGCCAATAAATCCATGCATTGCACGGGGGGCCCCAGCCGGCGTCCATACATTCGCCAAGAAGACACTGCTCCGCCGCGCATAAGAAATCTCCTCCAAATGGATTAACCTCCCAGTGTCTATTTACCTGACACTGAGAGACTAATGACAAAATATTACAATACACTAAAAACACATCCTAGTAAAATTTCCACAACACTGATAACTGCAATACTATTTTACAGTGTCTATAATTGGATCACTAATCTTCAATGTGAAAGGCCCGAGGCCCTTTAGGACTTATAAGGTCTTCTACTCAGATTACCCCTGTTATGGTCCACTATGGATGTACATTGATAAGAGCATGCTCTTTCATCTACATAATCATGCTCTTTTGTTGGTAATTGCAATTATATTCTACAATGTCAAAGCCCTTTAGGACTTTGAAGGTCTTCTACTCAGAATATCTCTGTTATGGTCCAAAGTGGATGTATATTGATAAGAGCATGATCTTTTATCTACATAAATACGCTCCATTGCTGGTAACTGCAACGTCTATAATTGAATTACTAATTTTGAATGTGAAAGGCCCGAAGCCCTTTAGGACAGTGAAGGTCATCTACTCAGATTGTTGCTGTTATAGCCCACCATGCATTTACAGTGGCAAGAGCATGATCTTTCATCCACAGAAATATGCTCCATTGCTGATAACTGCAATACTATTTTACAGTGTCTAAAATTGGATTGCAAATTTTGAATGTGAAAGGCCCAAGGCCCTTTAGGACTTTGAAGGTCTTCTACTCAGATTACCCCTGTTATGGTCCACCATGGTACATTGATAAGAGCATGATCTTTCATCTACATAAATATGCTCCATTGCTGGTAATTGCAACTATATTCTACAATGTCTGTAATTGAATTACTAATCTTGAATGTGAAAGGCCCGAAGCCCTTTTAGGACTGTGAAGGTCATCTACTCAGATTGTTTCTGTTATATTGTTCGTAACCGCAACACTATTTTACAATGTCTATATTTGGATTGCTAAATTTGAATGTGAAAGGCCCAAGGCCCCTTAGGACTGTGAAGGTCTTCTACCCCTGTCCTAAATCACCATGGATTTAGAGCCAAGAGATTTCTGGATTATATAGAAAATGCAATATGTAATCCTATGTCCTCTATCACTGGGTACCGCATAGAAAACCAGCCCTGTCTAATCTTGTCCTCGTAATCCATCGTCACTGGGAATTTGGGAGGAAATCAGCACCATCTGATGATCTTCTGACCATCTGCTTCTACATAGGAGTGTGGAGTTGTCTTTGACTCGTTTTATTTTCTAACAAGAAAAATTGGAGATAATGATTGTTGTCCAGAGCAGTGTGATAAATATAGTGAAGGTCGGAATGTCTTCACCCAGCAGGTGATGGCTAATAGCAGGTGTCTCCATCACGTGATGTTTTTATTTCCTCGTCACATTGCTGTACTCTTGTATTTCCGGTGATTCATCATTCATGGAATCTGAAACTGTTAGATTAGTTCAGATTGGACGTGTGTGTGTTTTCAGTATTAGGAACCCAGTAAAAAATCATCCTGGCATGCCGTTCTCGATTTTCAGTGCTACCCAGCTATATGTCAGGGTCAATGTATGTAAATGGAGCAAGTGAGACTCTGGGCAATGCAGAAACTCTGGACTATGGTCCACCTAAAACTCCTATTTTTTTGTTTTTGGTAGGTGCTGGACAATTAAAGTATAAAGCCAAGAACAGAAATAAAATGTATTGCAATGTATCCATCTTAGATGTGCTGGCTGCATTGGTTTCCGTTTTTCAGGGTTGTTTTCTGATCATTTCCACCTGAGGATCCTGCCAGTAACACACTTCCTGTCTTAGGCCTCGTTCACACCAGTTACTGTGCGTTCCGGCCCGATTCTGGCTAGAACGCACTGCCTTGCATTGCGGCGGCTCACTTTTTTGTGATGGTGTGACTGAGCCCTTAGGGTGGCCATACACCTTGCAATCGTCGGAGGAAAATTTTCATCCGATTATCGAACAGTCGTACGATTTTCATACGGCGGTCCCATCCTGCCCCGACCATCGCACAGTTCAATTAGCGGTCTTCAGCAGAAATCACCTGGACGAATTTCGTTAATCGACCTCACGGATTTTGGTTTGCGCATCAGCAGTGTTAATCGCAATCGACTTTCGCAGGTTTGGTGGCGTTTCCGTACGTCAAAATTCGTACGGAAATGCCACCAACCTTGCGAAAATTGTACGATCGACCGAAGTTTTCTGGCATGCTGGAAAGACGAACGTTGTACGATTGTACAGTATTTGCGGTTGTACACTCCCCGTGAACCTTACGAATATCGGATGAAAACGCGATCGTAATAGAAAATCGGCAGATATTGGTAAGGTGTATGGGCACCTTTAGGCTAGGTTCAGACCTGAGCGGCACCCGGGACGTGCAATCGTGTGCTGATGCACACAGCGGTTGCCGTGCGGCCGCATTGGTTTCACTGGGGTTGCATCCACGTGGCAATCGCTAAAAAAAGGTACAAGTACCTTTTTTTTGCGACGTACAGCTTTTTTGAGTGTTCAATTGCACAGGTGGAATCGTGGCGTGAAACCACGCGATCTGCCCGCCACGACTGGGGCGGCATTGGGGCAGCAGAGAGTAAATCTGGCCCTGCACATATACAGGCATATTTTACGCTGCCTGGCCATACACCGATATTTGCACCCAAGCCCTTGCGGGTACTTCAAAGAAGCTTGGATAGAAGGAATGGTAGCAGCTGGCTTGCAGGGGGTAGTGGCTTTACTGTGCCTGGAACGTGACATCTGCTCAACTTGACTCTCATAGTAACACAAATGGGCCCCCTTGTAGGTTGGGGTCCTGGTGTAGTAGCACGGTCTGCAGAGACAACACCTCTGTCCTTGGTGAACCTTTGTTAGAAGCGTGAACAAGTCAACTCCTGCAGAAAAATAAATCCATCCATCTTGATTTTCTTGGTAAAACTAGGACACTGAGATCTGGTCATGGGTTACTCATTTACAGACTGCATAGCTGGCTGCGCTCGTACACGTCCTGTGTGGTTATCAGGAACCTGTTATGAGGCCCCATATACAAATCCGGAGTTCTGTCATTTCAAAGGTGCAGGGTCAGGACTTCATGTGGGGTCTGGAATCTTCATATCTCCACGACATAGTGTAGGACATATTAGGAGGAACCAGGGAAGGCAACATTTAAGCAGATTAAGTTCATTTCCAGGCAGGGGTGACCCCGGATACACCCCATTGAGGTCAGAGAGTTGTGTAAGCCCTTGTTGAAGACGTGTGATGTCGGTTAGCAGTCTGTCCCTGATTTTGAAGTAGACACTTTGGCAGTTCTATTTCTGCCCCCGTAGTCCGTGTAGCAGTGATACCGCATTCAGGGTTTTTCTTAGAACATTGCAGTGTTTACACCTGAATTATACACGGAGAACGTGGCCCCAATCCAGGGCATGTCCTTCCTCCAGCAAAAACATGACGCCCTTCCTCCACTCACAGGCTATTTTAATCTATGACTCTCCTCACTTGTTTGTTAAACACGAGCCGTTCCATATGTTATCATGTCACTCCAGCCAAAACACTTTTTATTCAGTTATGGATACAGCGTGGAAGGGTCAGATCCTTAGACAAGATTGCTGGGAAGATTCTCCCACACTTCCTGTCCCTGTGCCGGTCACCGAGACAGGAAGTGAGGAAAAATCCCCAGCGGGGGACACATAATCAATGGTTTGCAGAGGTTTTGCTTGTCCTGCTCTATTAAAGGAGAAGGGAGGGATTGCAGAGGTCTGTTGTGCGGGGGATAGCAGGATGTTATTAAAGGTGCTTACAGCTGAATGCCATGAAAAAAGAGAAAAAAATACAAGTTTTGTTGTGAATGAGAGAGGAGGGGTTGGTATGCAATATGTTCTTATCTGCTCCATTCACGGATGCCTTGTATTCTTGTTGAAAAAATATAAGGCTTTTTGTGAATGGGCAAGGAGCGAGAAGGGGGGGTGGGGCTATGCAGCATGATCAATCCCTTCTTACATTCACAGAATGCTGTGTATTCTTATATATATAAAAAAATACAAGGCTTTTTGTGAATGGACAGGGAGAGAGGAGGGGTGGGTATGTGACATGGTCTCACCTGCTCCATTCATAGAACACCTTGTATTTTTATATTAAAAAATACACACTTTTTTGTGAATGGGAGAGGAGAGGTTGATATGCAACATGATCTCACCTCTTACATTCACAGAACACCTTGTATTCTTGTAGAACATATACATGGATTTTTGTGGATGGGAGAGGAGGGGTGGGTATGTGACATGATCTCACCTGCTCCATTCACAGGATGCCTTGTATTCCTGTATAAAAAATAAGCAGGTTTTTGTGAATGGGCGAGGAGAGAGAAGGATGCGGCTATGCAACATGATCTCACCTGCTCCATTCACCGAACGCCTTGTGTTCTTGTATATAGAAAAAAATACAAGGCTTTTTGTGAATGGATAAGGAGAGAGGAGAGGTGGGTATGTGACATAATCTCACCTCCTCTATTCACAGAACGCCTTGTGTTCTTGTATATAGAAAAAAATACAAGGCTCTTTGTGAATGGACAAGGAGAGAGGAGCGGTGGGTATGTGACATAATCTCACCTCCTCCATTCACAGAACGCCTTGTATTCTTGTAGAAAATATACAAGGCTTTTTGTGAATGAGTGAGGAGAGAGAAGGGATGGGTATGTGTCATGGTCCCCCCCTTCTCTATTCACAGAATGCCTTGTATTAAAAAAATACAAGGCGTTTTGTGGAGGTGTGGCTATGCAACATGATGTCACCTCCTTCATTCACAGATGTCACCTCCTTCATTCTTGTAGAAAAAAAAGTACAAGGCTTTCTGTGAACTGGCGAGGAGAGAGGGCGGGGGGCAGCTATGCAACATGATCTCACCTGATCCATTCACAGAATGCCCTGTATTCTTGTATTAAAAATACTAGGCCTTCTGTGAATGGGCGAGGAGAGAGGAAGGACGGGCATACTACTGGAACCCTTCACTGTCGCAGCTTTTCATCCAGTGCTTTTCCTTGTAGTTATTCCTTTTCACCACTAGATGTTCCCAGTCTTCTAGATTTAAATGACCTACATCATCATACAACCTGGAAGACTGAGGACATCATGTGAGTGCAACTTGTCATTGACCCTAAAGAGGATGGGTCTACGGCATCCTGCACACATATATAATGATGCAGAGAGTGACACCATCACATCCTCTTTGCCACTTCAGCTACTGAATCTGGTTTGGTTGGCATTGTCTGTTCCTCAGAGTGAATTACAAAACAATAATGAATATGATGCCGTTGCAAGCCTAAGCCTGCAGGCTAATTTATATTGAAGTCACGCTGACTTATTTTCACCTATTACTGTAAGATGCAAACTCAGCAGGTGGGGCGTCTTGCTTTCTTTGATGGGTTTTTCATGAAAATGTGATGAGAGATGGAAAAAAAATCTGTAGAATATGTCTTCAGCGATGTTACTTAAAGGAGAATTCCACCCAGACATTTTGTGTGGCTCCATTTGGCTATGTTATGTGGTCGGGGATGAGGTGAGGAAGCAAAAATCTAAAGCATAGGTGCAGTTTTCTAATAAAAAGTCTATGTGTCTTTAAAGTATTCTAGCAAGAGGTTCAACATGATGAGCAGACAGCTGGCATTTTCAGAAGGAGGGGCCAGCAATGGCGGCCTCCATTTTCAGTGCTTGACAGGTTTCCTTTAAAGGAAGACTATCATGGTTTGGGGCCAATATTATTTTTAAGTTGATCAGTTGTTACAGTGATATTTGTTTCCCTCCAGCGTAACTTGAATATGCATCACCCCGGCAAGTGGGCCTTTAACGCTGGCTGTATGCATATGTGCACCCGCTGAGCGTGGACTCCCAACGCAGTGACCGAGCTGCCACTGACAGCTCCCGGTCACTATTTATGACCAGGAACTGCTTGGACAGGCCGCTGATCATGTGACCACTTTGACAGCCAATCACAGTGATCACATGGTGCAGGAGCCCGCCTCTGGTTCCCACTGTTAAGATTCCCTTAAAGGGCCACCAGGTGGGAATGGGTTAAAGCCCAAATCCAGGTTAGGTAACCTTTGTATGCATATCTTTTTTCCAAGTGTCTTTGATCTGCTTGGGTGCAGAGGCGACCCCCGGCTGGGAGTCCCTCAGTGCAGCTCCCGGGTGCCACCCACTGGGATGTCATCATTCATGTGCCTGACATCACTACTCATGTGCCTGACATCATTAAGCATGTGCATGACATCATTTCGCATGCACCTATCGACGTCACACGCGCTTAAATATGGTGGCCATCTCGGGGATGAGGATAAGGTATGCCGCTGGGTCCCCTCCTCTCTTGTGCAGCTCTTGGTCCATGACCAAGTGCCCGACTGTCAGTCATTTTGGTGTCACCCCCTCTGATGGTGTCACCCGGTGCAGGCTGCACCCCCCTTGTGACTTCACTGCTTGGGTGATGTCACAGGTCTACTTCCTTCCCTTCTTCCTCGTGTTGGTCCTGAATGCTGCAGAGAATGTTCTTAAGAGAGAAAGTTCTCCCTCAGGTCCACTCCTCTGCTCAGTGGGCGGGTACAATAGGCAGCCTATTGGTATTGCAATTTGAAATAGCCAATAGCTGGGGGGCTATTGCTCCCCATGGTTTACATTCAGCTGCTGACCGCGGAATCTAGTTACCAGCAAAATGTAAACATCTTGCGGCAGGGGGACTACAGTTATCCGGCATCTACCAATCCCCATGGGTGCCGCATAACTGGGAGTTTACTGTATATTTCAAGTAGAACCAGCTATTGTGCACTATACCGGCCTTTGTTTATTTAGAGAGAAGAACAAATGTATATGTTTAGTGAACGTTCCAGTTAGCAATGAGGATCTTTTACATTTGCATGCATAGTGGTTTTTTTATGCTTCGCCACTTGTACAGTTGCCAATGTTTGTCTTTCTTCTTTTAGCTGAAAGATGCGCAGAAGTTCGTCAGATCCGCGAACAACATCCTAATAAAATCCCTGTAAGTAAAAGAAACATATTAAAGAGACCCTGTGTCTATTTTTAAATGCCAAAATCAAGCCTGTGGAAGGAACCACAGCAAGCAGCAGGGGATCTAACACTCCCGAATCTGTAGCTCTAGTAGTCAGCAGTTATTGGTGGCGTGGACGGCAGGAAGGGTAGATGTTAACATCTGCCGCCCACACCACTAATAACTGCTGACTACAAGTACCACACTAACACATATAGGAGTATGAGAACCCCTGCTGCTTGCTGTGGTTCTTTCTGCCGGAGCCTACATGACTACAGGACACAGTAGTGACATAGAAATTGGAGGGGAGAAACAGTTCCGGAACACGACACAATCGCGATCAAAACGCAATGCACTGCGTTCCAGATCTGGTCCAGAAAATGGTATGAATATCGCCTTAAGCCCGCCACACACTTTGCAGTCTGATTGTACAATCTTCTTTAGATCTACCAACCACTATTTAATACAAGGACCTGCCTGATTGGCTACACATTGATTGGGTAGCTTAGCTACGTTGTCCTTTTACAGTTTACAGAGATTGTATGGTGACGCTTAGACAGTTCTCATCAGTGAAAGATTTCCCCTCTGTTCCTATTCTGATGACAAATATAACATTGTGGATTTCCCATTGTTTTCAGACCCAGTGACAATGGTCACCAGAATCAATAGACAGGGCAAACCTCCCAGTGTGGACACAGATAAAAATGTCCTATTTGTCCACCAGAGATGGGGAATCCATCAACAATAAGTGCATTGGGATGAACACTAGGGAATAGACACAAACGGTCTGCCCTGAGGTTCAGAGACAAGAGGCGCCTCGGTCTGCTCCCTCTGAGCTGCACGCAGTATACAAGTGTAATTACCACTTTCAGGAAATAATGGTTTGCTGGCTGAACGGGAAATGTGCAGAATGATGTCACCCCAAATACATCCAGCCACAGCGATAGTGACACAGCCGGCTCCTCTCTCTTTTCTAGGTCATCATTGAGCGATATAAAGGGGAAAAACAACTTCCTGTGTTGGACAAAACCAAATTCCTGGTCCCGGATCATGTAAATATGAGCGAGCTGGTGAAAATCATCAGGTAACCACAACACATTCACTCTATCAGGGATTCTTCACCTGTTTTCATGATGGCACCCTTTGAAAGTATGCAAAATCTGAATGTACCCCTGTCTGAAATGTAAAAACTGACATGGCCCCTGAGATAAGGGTCTGGCCCCGTACCAGACTCTCATCGCAGACAGGTGTCTAGTAAGAATTTTAAGAGGGGACCCTTATGCAAAAACACAAAAAAGGGGGGTTTCCCCTTCACATCAGAGCCCCCCTTTCACATCAGAATTACCCCCTCCATGTCAGAATCCCCCCGCCCTCACATCATAGCCCCCCTTTACAAGCTCTTAAAGTGGACCTGAACTCAGAAAATGACGATTTTCTACGTTTATAGGGAACATTTTAAAATATGAATTGTGCCAAAGCAGAACCCCAGCAAATATATCTGTGTCTGAAATTCCTCCTGACAAATAGCAGTGCACTTCTAGTATGTGAGGGGGGCCTAGAGCCTCACAGCTGTATATCTGAAGTGTGAGATCTCCGGCACTACTGCCCCTGACTGCTAGTCTGCCCAGGTTCGGAGTAAGATTTGGTGGTGACACTACTGTGCTTCTCACTGTTCTCCTTGCTGGAGGAACTCGCATGAGGAAGCAAGGTCCTGCCTCTTCCAAGATGGCCATCTTCAGAGACACAGCCCCAAACAGCCCTTACTTGTGGTAACTAAGCAATGGGGCAAAAAATCCGCCGGAGGAAAATCCCACCATCCCACTGGTGATTAGTGAATTGCTGTTTGCCTGCCTTTTTTTTGGGCACAACTTCCAGAATTCAGGTCCTCTTTAAGGGAACTCTTCATGCGAGAAGTATGAAGGATGCTGCTGTTGACCACCTTCTGAAAATGCTAGCTGCTTTGCTGTCATGCTGGAAGCACTGGCTTTAGTAATAAGTCATTGACCTCAAATTAATTTTCAGAAGACCAATGGCAATGGCTGCTGTATATTTCTTTTATGACAGGTGCACTTTAATCAATTAAGTGCCAAAAGCCACTTTCACATTTCAGCTATTAGATCTGCAACAGCTGTATTACCTAGGATATAGGAAGGATACAGAGATTTTTTTGGAACAGGCTAAGCTTCCCTTATGGTACTAGTATCTCCTACAAATTATTTAAAGCTGAAGTTTAAATTTCACTTTTATTGTCAAAATGTTCTATGTATTTTAAATAGGGCTGTTACTGATTAAAATTTTCGTGTTCGATTAATCACATTTTTAAAAATCGATTAATTTTGATTAATTATAACGCACATACAAAGCCAACTACATTGGCCTATACACATACAGCACAGCAATGAAGTAATAAAATGAGCTAGGATCACACTAATCCAGCACGTTATTAATCTCACGTGCCCCACTCAATATGGCCGCCGCTTGAGTGGGGCAACTCAGAATAAGAACGTGCTGGATTAGTGTGATCCTAGTTCATTTTATTACTTCATTGCTGTGCTGTATGTGTATAGGCCAAAGCCTTGGCTGGCACTCGTGCAGAAAGTTTCTTGGGCAAACTCACCGGCCCAAGTGGCTTCGTCGGCTAACGAAGGGAAGGGGGGAGGAGTCCGGTGACGCCACGGACATCGACGTCACCAGACTCCTCCCCCTTCCCTTCAATAGCCGACAGAGCCACTTGGGGACATCTACGTCACCGGACTCCTCCCCCCTTCCCTTCGTTAGCCAACGGAGCCACTTGGGGGAAGGGGGAGGAGTCTGGTGACGTCGATGTCCGTGACGGTCACCGGATCTCTGACGGGACTCCCGGAAGCCGGCGGAGAGGAGTATTTTCATTAGCGATCAAAAAGATTAACGATTAATCGAGAAATTAATCGTTAATTTGCACAGCCCTAATTTTAAAGTCACTAACGAGGAAAAAAAAATGCTTTACCTGTAATAATCTTGTTACTACAGATCTAGTGTTATGTTTCCATGGTGATACCAGGTTATTTACAAACGATAGTGCGTTTTAGTTTTTTTTTTATATTGTGGGTGTCTTTTTCTTTTATTCGTTACACTGTTAAAAAAAAAAAACAAGCAAACAAAAAATATGAAAACCTCCTCCTATACATATTTCTATAAGCTGTACAACAGGTAAATGTCCCTGTTGTATACAGGAGGAAGAAGCTAATTAGTGTGAGATAGTGATAGCAAGGGGTTAAATAGAAAATACTTTTTTTTTTGATCCTTTGTTTTTGGCAGCTTGTACAATGTATTTTTTTTTTTAATATATTTTAACAAGCATTGGCAGTATTCACAGGAGCATTGCTACACAGGTCCAGGACCTTGTAATGAGCAAGAGAGATCAGATTATACACACTGGGGACAGAACAAAGAGGTATACTGAGACCACTGCAGCCGGGACAGATCCCGACATTACTGTCGAGATCCACCCAGCTGCGTGATGGACAGCTGGCTCTGCCTATCCACTCAGTGCTGGAGGATCGGAGGGGGGGGGGGATCCCTGCAGGGAGCGGTGAGTGACAGTCACAGCTCTCTGCAGGGTTAGGATCGAGCAGTGAGCGAGCGACGGTATGTGTTCTCTCACTTCCTGATCTATTGAGCCGACAGTTTCATTGTCACACGTTGGCTAGAACTGAGAGGATGAGTGAAAATCACTCCCCTCATAGTTCTCCTTTAATGCCTGCTGTCGCACAATGCACCTAGCATGCGGTACTGTGCACTAGGTGCATTGTGTTGCCCTTTATTAGAATGGCACCTCAACGCACCTCCCGGTAGCCATGCATTGCAGCACAACACCCGTTACTGGAACACCGTGCGTTGCGGCGCAGTGGGGAAAAAGTAGTGCATGTGCTGCTTTTACTCATGCAATGCAACACATCGTTTTGTGCTCCTGCATGCAGCTTTGCAATGCACTGCCACCTGTAGGTGCATTGGGGTGCCGTTGAAATGAATGGCAATGCAGTGCACCTACTGCACGCTCGGTGCGTTGTGCGATACCATGCGCATGGTAACATGCAATTCCCGCAATGCTCTGTTGTGAATGGACCCTTAGAGAAATGTTTGTGTTCTTTTAAAACTGTATTCTGACTTACTCTCTCCCTGACCTAGACGTCGACTGCAGCTGAATCCAACCCAAGCTTTCTTCCTGTTGGTGAACCAAAGGAGCATGGTTAGCGTCTCCACCGCCATCTTGGACATCTATGAGCAGGAGAAGGATGAGGATGGCTTCCTCTACATGGTGTACGCATCCCAGGAAACCTTCGGCTAATGCACATGTCCGACATCTCGGTGTGTGTGCGCATTTACACTCGTGCTGATATGAGCATGTATGTGAAGCTGTGCGCACTGGCGTCAATGTTTGCACACATTTTCTCCTGTAGTCCAGCAAACACTCGCCGTTACTTCAATACTGTTGCACAGACATTCCACATGCCTTGGCACGACTACGTGTCTGAATCATTATTCACCCACAAACACTCATTCCTACATACACCTCCAGTATCATATCACAATTATCTTCTACACAATCAATGTAACGCTGTTGCATACAAATGATATGTATCGCCCTCCACCGTAGACCGCAGGGTCAATAAGAACAATAAGTAGGCCTCATCTATGTTTAAAACATTTGTGTTGGGCAGGACAACCAATCAGATTTTCTTATTTTCGCACCTGTCCCGGCATCATAAATGAAGGAATATGGTTGCTATGGGCAACACTGATGATTCACCTTTCATATTGAGGCCTGCTGCCTTACTTAAAGTGTATGTCCAGCCTTAACGTTTTTCTTTCGTTTTGGATAGAGTGGGAAAGAAATGCAACCCCTGTCGGCATCTAGCTGCTATCTGGGACTTTGTTAGAGAAATTTCCCCTCACTAACGGTCTGTGACAACAGTTTCACTAGACAGGAAGTGAGGTAAAATCTGCAACAGAGGCCCAAGCAGCAATAAAATGCTGACTGGTTTTGGCCCGCCTCTAATTTACTAATAAAACATGTTTTTGTTGCTGTTGGAGATTTCCCCTCACTTCCTTTCTGGTAAAACCATTGTCACTAGACAGGAAGTGAGGTCAAATATGCAACAGAGGCTCAAGCAGCAATAAAAAGCTGACAGGGGTTCTGGCCCTCCAATATTTCACTAATAAAAAGCATTTTTATTTTTGGTTGTGTTGCTGTTGCAGATGTGACCCCACTTCCTGTCTGGGCACAGTGGTTTCGCCAGACAGGAAGTGAGCGAAAACCTACAACAGAGACACAGACAAAAGCTGCCATGGGTTCTAGCTCTCCCCTATTTCACCAATTAATTTTTTTTTACTATTGTCTGTGTCAGTTATGAAGATTTTCTCACTTCCTGTTTGGGGAAACCATTGTCACTAGGCAGGAAGCAAGTGAAAATTTGCAATAAAGATTTCTAGCTCTCACCTATTTTATTAATAAAAACATTTGTATTTTTGTCTCTATTGCAGATTTACCCTCACTTCCTGTCTGGTGAAACCATGTCCCAAGATGGGAAGTGAGCAAGATCCAGACAGCAAAAAAAAAAAGCTGACAGGGAAGTTTTAGCCATCCCCTATTTTACTAACAAAAAGCATTTTCGTTGTTGGAGATTTCCTCAGGACAGGAAGTGAGGGGAAATTTCTCTAACAGAGCCCTGGATAGCCATAAAGACTTGACAGGGTTTTGGCTGGGCATACACTTAAAGCATTGCAACCACAATCAATCAAAATTCACTTTACTGAAGTCAGACAAGTACAAAATGGCTCCTCAATTGTTGCTATGGCAACTGCCAATTATACTGCACAATTTGCACCCTGCTTTGTTTTGCTTTTCAATATGTTGGCGAATATAACAAACGCCACCCTCGCACTCTCCGGCCTTTTTGGTATTATCGGCTTGTGTATTTGTCCCCACATCCACTTGTCTTGTCAATTTCCAATCCGAGGGCCTTACACACATTCACTTCACGTTTTCCCGCCACTTCTGACATATCAGAACCCTAGAAGCCACCAGCGAAACTGGCGTCTTTAAACTGGAATTCGCCGCAGGTTCTGAAACGCTCGCAAAGCGTCGTCGATCACTTTCTGCCAATCGGTGTGAACGCTCCACTGCCAGGAGGCCTTTGACGTTTTTACCAACACGCTGAGAGAAACATTTTCCAGCAATACGTTCGATTTGGAACTCATTCAGGTTTACGCACCTTTTGCATGTGGTTGTTTTTATTATTTTATTTTTAATTGGCCGCTCGCTGGCCCAATCGATTTTTCGGTTTGCGTGGTAAAAGTTGGAAGACAAACCTTATAAGGGGCAAATTTTAATGGTTTTGTACAAGTTCAGAACCGCAACTTGTTATATTTGTTTTTTTTTTTTGCTTGTTCTGTATGAATTTTATGTCGCGTTTTTAACTTTTTTTTGCGATTCTTACAGGTTATTGTACATTTACTAAAATGTGTGTATCTATAACCCGGCACCCCTCTCAAAATCTACAAAATGTATAAAAAAAAAATCTATGTGTATAAATGCTGATGTGTATATATAGAGGGATGTTCCGTGTGTATAAAGAGTAAATAAAATGATGTGGCAGATGATTATTTGTCAGTCTGGTTTATAAGCCTTCTAAGGATTTGAGGTGAGGTTGGGGTTCACCACCGCCAGTTTGTGGCGCATCCCTGGGAAGCCGGGCGGCGACCTGATTGGCCGAGAAGCCAGCCCCATGCTGTTTGGCCTGTTCAATGCTGATTGGCCAGGATGCAGTGCATAGCTCAGCTATGCACTGCATTCTGGCCAATCAGTATTGAGCCAGCCACACAGCATGGATCTGGCTTCCCGGCCAATCAGGAAATCTGCTGCCCGGCTTCCTGATTGGCCCGGAAGCTGGCTCCATGCTCCTGGAAGTACTTGTATCAGCGAGTAATGAAAGATAAATATCGGTACTCGTACTCAATAGCGAGATGTACTGCAATGTTTTTTTTTCCAGAGCAAACAAATATCCATTGCCCAGCAAATCATTTTTTGGAACTTTTTGCCCAATCACAGTCACCATGTTTCTCAATAGCTCCAACGCTCTCTCTCTCTCTCTCTCTCTCTCTCTCTCTCTCCTCTCTTTCCTTCCTTCCCAGTACAAGATCACAAAAGAGAGCACAATCTCCAACAGCTGTTCATGTACTAGCTGGGAGAATGGAGGAGGAAGGAGGAGCAGAGAGCAGGACAGTGGGTTGCCCTGCTGTGTCTTTGGAGACACAGCTTACTAGCACACACAGGGGCGTATCTGCCGCGAGGCAAACAAGGCGTTTGCCTGGAGCGGCAGATTCGCTGAGGGCGGCGTTGCTGCCTTGCCTAGGACAAAGCTGCACACCCCCCC
>NW_017306495.1:206910-222509 GCF_000935625.1 Nanorana parkeri
TGCTGTATGAGCAGCGGCGGGTCAGTCAGGGGAGGGGGGATTTTCCGAGAAGCTGCGGGGGAGGGGGCGGCGCTGCTGCACAAGGGTGACTCCATAGGACCCTGCAAGGGAGAGGAGCCACCCTAAAACAGATATCAGGACCAGCGCTCATGGGACTTAGTTGGTTCTACAGGAATCTAAAACTTCCATTATAATAGATTTCATCGGCATTTGAAATAACTTTTAAAACCACATTTTGGCTTTGATATCACTTTAAGACATTGAAAATACCAATTGCTATATTTTGGCGACAGATGGAAGGACAGCCACGACACGTCGCCTTCTGCTAAGCTTGGCTTTTCCTGGCAGAGTGTAATGTATTTCAGAACATCGTGTTTTGTCAACCTTGCGCTCAGGGATCACTTTCAGGTTGTATGCTGTCTCCATAGAACTGTAACAGGTCAAGTGACTGAATGAGCCTATTGGTGTAATTATATACTCGCTGTGTTACTAGAGATCATTCCCCCCTCTGCAGCCCTTACCTTCTCAGGCACGCCTTAACCATCGCAGTGCCACAGCTGTCAAAGGCCAACATGTAACAACTAGGGATGCACCGATACCGCTTAAAAATATATCGAGTACATATATTTTTTTTCGGTACTTGCCGATACTGATATGGGAAGTCCCATCAAGGAAGCTAGGCGGCGTGTAATGACTACCCACCTGGCTTCCTAATTAGCCGGGAAGCCGGGCGGCGTGTAAAGACTCGCCACACGGCTTCCCGATTAGCAGGGAAGCCGTCTCCATGCTCCATCGTCACCTGGGGACCAAGCAGCAGGTAAGAGGATCACACTCCTGCTAAAGGGACCCTGCAGAGCCCAGCATGGATTCTGCACAGCCCACCTGAGAGTCTCGGGTGGGCACTGCAGGATCTCAGGAGGGCTTTGCAGGATCTGTGGTGGGCTCTGCGGGGTCTATGGCAGAGCCAGCCCCCCTGAGATCCTGCAGATTTAGTGGGTGGTGTCCAAGTTGCGTGTTGCCTAGGGCAGCCCCAAGCCAGAATACACCGTATGCAGCAGGAACAGATCAGAGATCGAAGTTCCATGTGGCTCTTTGCTAGCAAGAGCATCAAGCAGGGAGATGCTTCCTCAATGCTATATGGTGGGAAGGAGAGTATGCATGACACGTCGTCCTGCAGATGATATCCACGCTCAATCTCACAGCATTAGCCCCTTCTGCCTCAGTACCCGGCGGGAACATTTAATAAAGGCGCCCAATGATCTACGTAACTAAGACAGCTCCCAATGCTAAGCCCGACGGGCCTACTCGCTAAGCGAGTCTTCAGAGCCAGGGACTCTGGACCTGGAGAGTGCTCCTTTTTACCAGATTGTGTTCTGGAAAGCAGCACCCAGTATGGAACCCAGTACCCAAAGTTCACTTGCAGGTTGTCCCTGCAACATTCAGTCCAGCAGGGTCCAGAAGTAATATTTAAAAGCCAGACTGAGGACGACTGCGCCAGACAGTTGTAATCGTTGAGGCCAAGCTCCAGCAGTGATGTAGAGAAGAGTCTTGAGTAAAAAAAAAAGACAATGTCCATTCTTCTAGGACACTGGGAAAATGGGAGGCATGCTGGTAGCAGAAAGGGTTATCCTTGACCTACAGTTTTTTGGTTTGCCCCTGTCCAATGTTCCAGTAGGCAGCAGTATAACCCGAAGGTTAAAGACTTCCTGTGTCCCTCTATGACCGAGAAAGAAATGAAGTTCCTCCATCTAGATCAGGGGTAAGCAACCTCTGCACTCCAGCCGTGGTGAAACTACAAATCCCAACAAGGCTTTGCCTGTGGGAGACATGCTTGTAGCTGCCAGTCTTGCAATGCATCATGGGACTTGTAGTCCTACAACAGCCGATGTGCTGTAGATATACATTTGTCTACGGATCAAATTGGAAAGCCTGAATGAAAATAAAGAATATTGTTTAGCCGATGGTGTTTTGTCCAAGCAGCGTATGCCGGGAAAGAGATGTTACTAATGAGACGAGCTTTGCTAGGTCATAAATGAAGTCTGGGCATTACGCACTTTGGTATTGATCGGAACATTGATGTAGACATCCGCAATTGCTGCTCTGGTTACCGTGGTAACATTTGTCCACAAACATGGGAAAATGGCAGAGGAGAGACAATGCTAAATCACAGCTGGTACTGTCTCTCCAGGTAATTGTTTTAGCTAGACGCACTGGCTGCTAATAAAAGGACACAACAGGCTAACCCCCCACCCGTCCTTATTTAAAATCTTAAAATCTAGATCTCAACCCAATCACTAAAATCTCATGTAATCTTTATCAGGTTGGTGTCGTTTCAAACATTTTTTTTTTTATATGAAGCTTTTATAAAAAAATTGCCAAGTGATCCTGCCATGGAGGTCCTGGTTCTGGCACTTCCTGTTATAGGTTGTTAATAGGAATGCACCAATACCATTTTATCCAGACCGAGTACCGATACTTTTCCTCAAGTACTCGCCCATACCAATTACCAATACTTTTTGTTTAGTGTCATGCGACACTAAATTTGTTAGGTTTTAGGACAGTGTTGGAGCGCCAGGGCCAGGTCGCAGCAGCAACCGCTGTGACCCTAGTGGTTCTGCCACTGACTCCAAGCTATAGAGGGACAGCATTATATCATATAGTAATGCAAAATACCACCAGCTCTAGAGAACTACAAATCCCAGCCATACATTATGCAGCAATGCAGAATACCACCAGCTCTAGAGGACTACAAACCTCAGCAATACAGAATACCACCAGCTATAGAGGACTACAAATCCCAGCCATACATTATGCAGCAATGCAGAATACCACCAGCTATAGAGGACTACAAATCCCAGCCATACATTATGCAGCAATGCAGAATACCACCAGCTACAGAGCACTACAAATCCCAGCATTACATTATACAGCAATGCAGAATACCACCGGCTATAGAGGACTACAAATCCCAGCAATACATTATAATATGAAGCTACATACTCTGTATTGCTCCAGAGTGGTGGCCTGATGTCTCCAGGGTGTAAGGTGGGCTGTGGAGGGGTCTCAGGCAGTCTGTGCAGGGTCCCAGCAGGGGTCTGGAGGGTCTCAGGCAGGGTGCGGGCAGCAGAGTTCCCCAGGAAGGAGAAGATGTGGTCGCAGCAGCAATCGTTGTGACCCTAGTAGTTCTGCCACTGCCTCCAAGCTATAGAGGGACTACAAATCTTAGCATTACATTATATAGCAATGCAGAATACCACCAGCTCTAGAGGACTACAAATCCCAGCCATACATTATGCAACAATGCAGAATAGCACCAGCTATAGAGGACTACAAACATCAGCAATGCAGAATACCACCAGCTCTAGATGACTACATATCCCAGCCATACATTATGCAGCAATGCAGAATACCAACAGCTATAGAGGACTACAAATCCCAGCCATACATTATGCAGCAATGCAAAATATCACCGGCTAAGAAGGACTACAAATCCCAGCAATACATTATAATATGAAGCTACATACTCTGTATTGCTCTGGGGTGGTGGCCTGATGTCTCCAAGGTCTCAGGAGGACTGTGCAGGGTCTCGGCAGGGCTCCGTAGGGTCTCATGGGAGGGTGTGGTTGGCGGGGTTCCCCAGGAAGATGTGCGGGCCGGCACTGTACACAGGCACTGTGGTTCACAGGAAGCCTGCTGAGGTCCTCAGCAAGCACAGCAAAGCGCCAGTATGGGAGTTTAGTGTCGGGGCATTTTTATGAGCATGAAAATGCCCGGTATCGGTGCATCCCTAGTTGACCACTGCTTATTGTGTTCCTGCATTGTCATCCTGGCACATGCACCGTTGGTAGGGACTCCAGGAGGCTACACAAACATTGCTAAAGCGGGCCATACACTTAGGGTCTGTTCACACTAGCTATCCACTAAAATGCTACATTTTAGCGGAAGGGCTTGTGCGTTGTGGCAGCTCCACCACTGTGCAATACAACTGAGCTGTCACTGATGACATTTTTTTTCTTTTTTAACTTTATGTGGAGTTTACATTGTGTACACTGCATTATGTCCCACGCATTGCAGCGCCAGACCTGTGGGGGCACCCAGTATGCTGCGATAAAATGCAGCATGTTTGCATTTGATCTCAGCACAGCACCCATTACCCCCGTGTTGTGGTGTTAATGGGACACATTGTTTTCTATGCGTCCTTGCAGTGACATGCATTGATCCAGTGTGGTACAACGCAAGTCACCGCAGTATGTGCGAATGGCCCCTAACAGATTTCTTTTGTTTTGCCTGCAGGCTGAAGGAAAGAAGTTAACAGGTCCCTCCTTCCACACTAAACAGCATTGATGGGGGAATCTTCCCTGCTGGGTTACTGTATTATCCCAGCTGGCGACCACCACTGTTAGAATAACTGGTTACTGCAGACGATTGGCTGAAGTTGCTCTTCCGTCGACAATTTTTAGGCAAACGTCGATTGAGTGGTCAACTTTTATCGAGCTGGAAAAGCCACCCACACAGGGGTTAATTTAACACTGTTCATAATGGCATTCTCGTCACTAGATGCAGCCAAAGCGCATCCATCTAGTGGTGGGAATGTCATACATATGACATTCACCCAGCATACAGCTGGACGAGGTTTGATAAGTCAACCCCTTCAAATTGTGGCCGATTCCTGTGTGTATGGCCAACTTTAGATATGGTCCACCATTGGGAACATCAGGAATCCAGTCCAGAGCAATGATGTGCAGGGAATTTGGAGCAATCGGCAGCACTGTGATACCAAAACCCCAATGCCTTACCACACTAACATCTAATTAGGGTTTAGATCTACTTTAAAAGGACTCGTTTTTTTTACACCTGTATAAAACAGATCTCAAGCAGGGGTAGGGAACCTCAGAAATCCAGCTGTTATGGAACTAGAAGTCCCATGAGGCATTGCAGGACTGACAGCCGCAGGCATGACTACCAGAGGCAAGATGGTATTTGTAGCTTCAGTGCCAAGGTTGCCTACCTCTGTTCTAAATGTACACCTACTGCTGCCGATCTTCCAAAGCTCCACCAGGAGTGTTGGATGCATGTTCTCTGGCTGAGCACTGTGGTTTGTTCCTCTGGACCCCGTGTCTCTACTGTGTCCTCTAGTGACAGAGTGGTCAGAGGAAGAAACCACACCATGAAGAGGGAGAACAACCATCCGACAGAAGTGGTGCAACTCGGCCTTTAGCTGCTTGCCTACAGGTCAGCTTCAACGGCATACTATAACACAGCGGTGGACAAATGAATATGGGATTCAGGAGTCCGTCTGTCTAATGCAGGAGCTAGAGGGTTGTCATAGGATCGGGCTCCATTGACAACTAGGGAAAACATCAAAAGTTAGGTGCTAGCTGTCATTTTTAGGGAGCATTGGCTCCTGGGATTTGTCCAGCACTGCTACACTAAAATTAAAAAGACAGCATCTTCGAACCTACTTGTAATCTATTCTTCATATCATTATAATCCCACCTCAAACTAACCACTCAACCATCACGTTCTCATACAATTCATCCCCACACAGCGACCTCCTCATGTATCACTTGCCCCTCCCTTTTAGATTGTAAGCCCCCACGGGCAGGGCCCTCCATACCATCTTGTCTTAAATTGTATTGTGATTGTCATGTCTTCCTTATATTGTAAAGCGCTGTGCAAACTGTTGGCACTATATAAATCCTATATAATAATAATAATAATAATAATGACTAGCCACTCAAAATAATGTTAACGCAAATAAAGAGTCTGCCCTCACAGTCATCTTTATTCAGGTCCCACATCCCACATATAAATAAAATCAAACAAATGTCAAACATTACAGTGCATACAGATGAACATCTCTTTTAAAAAAAAAAAAGTCAAGAAAAAAAAAAGTATGACAAGCATTTTCCAGTGGCAACAGTACCAATGTCCTCACAGGGTGCCAAAATATTCATCAGCAGAACTAGACACTCCAGACTTTTGGAGTCAGAATGGAAAAAAAGAAAGCCGGGTCACACGATCTGTCAAAGCCACATGACCAAGCTCTCAATTTATCACAGGATGTTCTCTGCAGGGTCCTGGGAGAGAGGATAGCAATATCCATTACTGATAAAATGTTTCTCAGATTGATTAGAGCCATCGAGGAATCTCAACATTCCTGACTGAGAATAATCAATCCCAAAGAACCCTACAAAGCTTTCCAACTGCTTAAAGGAAACCTGTCATGAGAGATCCACAGAGGCTGTCAATACTAGGCACTCCTTCATGCAAAGCTAGTTCCTGACTTTGTTAACCACGAACAGAATAAACATGCAGATAAGGATTTCTGACCCTCCCGATCTGCACACCTGATTAAGGTCAGTGACTCAAAGTATTAAAGCATAACGGCCAGACAATTAGCATTTTCAGAAGGTGGTCAGCAATGGCTGTCATTCACTGAGAACTATATGCCTGCTCCAGAGCAAACACTTCTACTGGGAATCAGACAATGGTGGAAATGGTTGACAGCTCTGGCTGTGAAAAAAATAATGACAGGTTCCCTTTTGCCCTGATATTATTACTATGCAATTAGCCGGTTATGATCCAATTGGCTTATTGGAAGAGGCTCTGGAATGGTCTGGAACAGGCGTCAAAATCTGCTGAGGATCTATATGCGCACTGTGAGGATCAGCATGCCATTAATTGAGATCGGAAAGTGGAGAATGCAATTGTTCTGTGGCAAAATCAATGCAAAAATCGATACATGTTTTATCAGCAAATACACCCATACTGTCAGTGTAGAATGTTCTAGAACCAGGAAAGGCTTTTTACATTATCCCTGCTTTAAAGTTTGCCTCTACCCACGACAGAGACTTTAGGTATGAGTACGCCCAATGGGTGGAATCTTCTACTGGCTCTTTATCGTTTCCATGGTATCCAGTATTGAGAACTTCTTCATTCAGACAGATATACGCAGGTGGCTGAGTCAGTCCATCAGCAGCTACCCAAAACTATAATATAGATTTATACGTGGTCTATACCTTTAATACCAAAATAAACCATGGCATGGGTGGGACAACATGGGGACATTTGTTCTGGGAGAATTGGCACCGCTTGTAGTCTTCTTTTAAAATCTACTGGAACCAATTCCAATCAGTACCAATGACTGACCAGTCGGGGCCTATCACTGATAAATATGTTGTACCACCTTTCATTCAAAGCTGGTTCTGAATGACCTCCGATGGCAAGCGCCATGTTGTTTAATGGTTGTACCAGCCAGGAATATTTCAGCTGCACCAAGTACAGACAGAGCATGGGGAGACAGCTACTGTAGGCACGTAGCTAATATAAATGACTTTTCCTTTAGTCCACAATGGCAGGCGGCAAACCTATAGGCAGCAGAGCAAATATCCAATTCTAGCTTTCTCCGTTTCTTTACAGACATGGATTCTGCAAAGCAGATATATTTTTGCACACTTTTGGCCATTTAAAGGGTAAGTTGCAAGAAGCTACACTATATGGCCAAACGTTGGTGGGCACCTGATCATATGAACTTGCTTCAATCCTATAACAAAACCATTGGCATTAATGAGTTGCCTTCCCACTAGAAGAGCCTCCATGCTACTAGGAAGGCTTTCCGCAATATCTAAGAGCATGTCTGTAGGAATTTGTGTCCATTCAACCAAAAGATCAGATATGGCTGCTGGAAGAGAAGTTCTGGGTTCCAGCAGATATGGCTGCTGGGAGAGAAGATTCCAAATTATCCTAAAAGTACTTAGTAAGGCTATGGTCCTATGGTCAGGGCTCTGTGCAGGCGACAGGACACTTGAGTCCCTAAACGCAAAACTCCTCAAACCATCTCTTTTTGACACTGGCTTTGTGCACAGGGGCACAGTCATGCTTAAACAAAAAAGGTACGCCATAAACTGTTACCACAAGGTTGGAGGTGCACAATGTAAAATGGCTGTTGGCTCTATAGGTAGGTGTGATGGGCAGGTGTCCACAAAATATTGGTCATTTAGCATAGATCTTCCCACCAGAATTTCTCTCCACTTGCAGCATTCTACAGCATGGAGCTGGAAGGGTGAAACCCCTTTTAAGCAGACCTGGGAACTTACACACACACACAGGTCTTGCCACTAAACGACCATCAAGCTATAACCAACCTGTGCCATTCAACTTCCTGCCCTCTGCTTTGTACAGTTTTTGGGTAGACTGCCTGTTTCCTTTGTATAGCTCTAGAACATTACACATTGTAAGTTCACTGATCTGATTACTATTGAACAGTTTTCTAGAACTGGAGCCAGCATTAGAGCAGGAGTGGACAAGTTCATTTTGTCATATCATTTAGTTAATTCAATCAGGAGCCTGCAGTCACATTTCAATTGCTAAGATTAAATACATTATGAGATTGAAAGTTAAATTAGGCAGCTAGGAGTTGCCTGAACATGGCCTATGCTTACTCCAATGTGCCTCAGAAGCTACCAGACCCGGGACAGGCTCAATATGTAAATTTGGACTCAAAGTTCTGGCATGCCCCTCTGTAACGCAAGCTTCTTATTACAGGAGCCAGTGCATTACACCAAGATGTGAGGCAGAGCTCCAAATCCACAGAGTCCATGGACCTTGGGGTTTTTGGGGCACAGAGGAAAGGGAATAAAGTTACCTCTATGTGCCTGTGTTTAACCATTGTCCTATATCTTGTCATGTAATCCCTGTGCAGTTTTACTTTAAAGGGTAACTGTATTTTCCAACACTCAACAAAACTGCCTATAGAACTACAGATTAAGATGAAGACATTCTTGCTGCCATGGCCAGCTCTGGTTTGTCTGGGCAGTCTTCACTGTTTGCGGGTTTGCTGTAAAGGGTCCATGCAGACTATTGCATTGCAGTAATAGGCATTTTCAAGCGCATCAACTTATGCCCCCAAGTTCAGTGCCATTCACTGTAAATAGCACTATAGAGTAGGAGGCAACACACTAGTGCGTTGTGGTGCATTGCACCGGGAGAAAAAAATGTTTGTTTTGGGTGTATTAGCTTAGTGGTTACCTCGCCTGCCTTGCAGCACTGGAGTCGGCAGTTCCAATTCCAGCCAGGACATTATCTGCATGGAGTTTGGATGTTCTCTTAGTGTTTGTGTGGCTTTCCTCCATGTACTCAGGTTTCCTACTTCAAAGACATAGTGGTAGGTAGGTTACTGCCTCCTATCTAAAATTGGCCCTTGTATGATATTCTACTGATGGTGCCCAAGATGGCTGCCTCACCGTCCCTCTGCCCCAACAACCAATTTAAGTCTTCAGGAAGAAAGCCCTGTAGAAATATAAATTTGCAAAATGAATTGATGCAAATACAGTGTGCAGTAACACATAGTGCGATGATAGTGTGTAAATCTAGAGAAAATGTTGTGCATGTTGTAGGCCCCGACCATAATGAAAAATGGCTCCCAGGATGCCAATGCAATAGATCAGTGCACCAACGGAACACTACTGGCTCTAAGCTCTGTAGTTCTATTGGCAGATTTGATGGGGAAGGTGAGGTGAAAGGGGATATTAGTTTTTCTAAAAGCAAAAGTTACCCTTTGAAGTAAACCTGGGTTTTTCAAATACAAGGCATAGCAGTATAATGACTGGTATAGTGGCCCCAGGCAGCTCCTTATCTTATCATTCCTTTGCTCACCTGCTAGGAGCAAAGAAAACAAATGCTACCTCTAGGTAGAAAGATCATGTGACTCCCTTCCTTCCATGTGCAGGTTCTTGGTGACTGGCTGCTGAAATGGGGCAAGCATAGATTTTAGCTTTGTATAGGATCCAAGTTACAACTTAAGCTGGCCATACACCTTACAATTATCTGCAGATTTTCTGTGGTCAGATGGAAAAGGTGCAACAGATTCCTCCATCTACACTTAACTGTGTGGAAGGAGTAATCTCCACCTGGGCCAATCTGTTGCACTTTTTTCATCTGACCACAATCTGCAGATAATTGTCAGCTTTAAGGTGCCCATACACTTTACAACCTTCGCAAGACCTTAGTGTAAAAAAAACGTACGATCTGCCCATCTTGGACAGGCAGATCGTATTTGCGATCATCGCAAGGCCGCACACTGCACGATTCTCGGCCGATCGCGGGATTTCCAGCGATTCTCGTACGAGAATCGTGCAGTGTATGTGCACCTTTAGAGCTCACAAAGGGCTTCCCCTGATTGTTCCCAGCGGTGAGTAATTGGTCGGAGACAAGTGCAAGCAGCTGGTAAGGTGGACACAAGTGAATCTGCTTTCTTCCTGCATCGGCTTTCTTTAAAGAAAAACAATACAAAAGGCTCAGAAACATTTGTTGGCCCTGCCTTGAAAGTGATGGCGTCAAAGTGCGACCCATGGAGTGCTAAAAAGAAGTGGATCCATGGGGCCGGTCGCAGTTGCAAGGAATAAGGCAAGTAAAACACCTTTTTAACGCTTCCCTAGACAAAAATTAGAATTTAACCCTTGCGGTGGAGGGGGGAGCCCCAACGCAAGGGTAGTTTTTAATGCTGTGTTGCCATTTTACAAGAGTAAAAAAAACAAAAACAAAAACAAAAAAAACAGTGCAGTGATAAAAGTAATATGAAAGATGGGAATCTGGGTTTGAGCAAACTGACTGCAGAAAAGACTTGCAGATAACATCACTGGGTGCCTCCTTGCAGCAACAAGTACCAATCGGCCTTCAACCCAAACATGCTGCATTGTATTGTATTGCATCAATAGGATTCCCCATTGGTAAGCAGTTTGTCACAAGAAACAGGCGTCATACTGAACAAATGAACACGCCTGCTTTTCGGCTGTCTACTTGCCCTTTTCCATTAATACCATCTGTCTTCGTTTTTTTTTTCCCCTCATCAGTGCTTCATGCTCAGCAAAGAATCGTATTGCAACATGTTTGTTAGAAGGGCACAGGATGAGATCCAGGTCGATTAACCTTGTCAAAAATCACTGTACTGTTAAAAAGTAGTAATAAAGAGTCCTCTTGCTTGTCTTGTAGAATATTGCGGAGGGACAGGCTTGAGCTGTGTCTCTCTGCTCCATAGGAGGCGCTGCCTTCCATCAAGCCACTGCCCTGCTCTTGTACATTCAAAGTCCCTCCATGACTTTATTTTAGGACGAGAGTGGCTTCCGTTCCATCTTTCTTGGTTAAATACAAGCCGTGATGGAGGTGGTACTCTCTCCGAAGGAAGGCATAAAAGTAATCGGACACCAGTAGAATCTGAAGGGAAGATAATACAAGGGTGTGAAAAATACTTTACACTGGGGGTGAGAACAGTAAAGCTGAAAATGATTCTACTGATTTTGTGCCTTTCCTACCATAGGAGCTGCCATTGCGGACTACTCCTTTGGAAAATTCTAGTTGCATGGCTGTCATGTTCATTCTTTGGCTTTGATACTGTCTAAATCACTGACCTGGAGCCAGTATTAATAAGGGATTCGGACTTACTTGCTGCTGTGGGGATTGTAATTCAATAATCAAAAGAAACCCATCGCACACTTGACCGGATAATACCCTCAAGTATCGGGTGGGTGCCAAGCGATCACGGATGCCTCTGCAAATCAGTATAAATATGAAGTCACTCGCTCTCCAGCTCAAGTTCAGTCAATATTTTATTGACCTCTGTAGTGTCACAACATGGCGACGTTTCGGAACCCGTTTGGCCCCTTCATCAGGCATACAAAGAGTGTTTTGCCTGATGAAGGGACCAAACGGGTTTCAGTGTGAGTGACTTCTTCATATTTATACGGGTTTGTAATTCAGACACACTACAGCCAAGTTCAGTTAGGAAATTAACATTTTCAGACGGAGGTCAGCAATGACAGCCTCTGTTTTTCCATGGTCTTTAAGAAAAACCAAGCAGCCTATTATCTCATTGGTAAAAACTGGCTTGGTGGAACTCTCTGTTCATATGGGTGCTGCATATACTGGTGCATACTGGCTCTGCAGTAGTCTTATATGGCTCAATTTCTCAGGCTCAGTGACACTTCTGGCTGTCTAAATACAATGGTGCTGCCAAACAGGGTCCAAATATCATAGAATGCAGTGACTGTTGGCCCGATAATTTTCCACCCAGCTCCGTCAATTTTTAAATGAACTTTTGTTGAGCAGGGTGGTGCTTGAAAAGCCATTCATGGCTCAAATGTAGCCCAATTGAGCAGGAATCAGCCAATGCTAGACAGCTATGGACTGCTTAAGCACATCTAGATGAAGTTGGGAGAACTCAATGCCTGACAGCACTTGGGTGCACTTTCTACCATTTGTTCCACCTGGTAGAATGTCCAGCTGACACTTAGGTGAAAAAACAAGGCTTGCTGGTGTGACGCCAACCTAAAATTATGAGGCTAAAACCATGACTATGTTCCTTGACAACTTACCTGGCCCACATTAAATGCCAGCGTGATGGCATAGAAGAAGTTTGAGTTGGCACTGCCCGCATATATCCACAAGTGCCAAAGAACTGGAAAGAGTAGCGAACACACCACCAGCATGCAGGAGACAATGAAGATATTTCGCAGAACTGAGAGAGAAAAAAAACAAAAAGAGAGCAACAATGAAATTAAAAACATATATACACAGAGATATAATACACAATATAATGGGAACTATTTTGCTTATTCATTTCAAAAGATGAATTTTCCCAATCCTATATCTGTTCAGTAGGTTTAGACATTTAAACAGCCAATCACCAGGTCCATGAACTGTCATGAAGGAGGGGATTTAAATAATAAAAAAAAACTCCTGGCATTTTAAAACGTTACCCTTACAGTGGAGCTACCCCAGCACTGCAAGGGGTAAGTGCTCATTTTCCTCTAGGGGATGGCAGAAAGAAGATATTCACCCGATTCTGCATCCTGCCAGGCTGGACCGGTCTCCGCAGCCTCTTCCGCCCTGGGCTTTGGTGGTCTAAGAACCGCTGACATCATCACGGCTAATGCATTGACTTGCACTAGATGTGAGGATGTCAAGGGACATTCTACAGCCAGAGTAGAGGGAGAGAGAGGTGAGTGCTGGCTGCTGCTGGACCGAGGATCAGGTGAGTAAATCTGCTTTGTTTGAGCCCTCTAGACAAAGCAAGCACTTAACCCTTGCAATGTCGGGGTAGCCCTACTGAAAGGAAAGCTTTTAAATGGCCTGGAGTTCTTTCACTCTGTGTAAACTCTGAACCAGCTTACAAGAGGAATCTAAATGGGGTTTAAGTGGATCTATGGGATGGTGGTTTACTGTATTGAGTAATGCAGCGTAATACAAATTCCTCTACATCGAGAAGCTGAGAGCTCTCTTAGGGCACTTACACTGTATTTACAATACACTGTGCACACAATCTTCATACTCTGAAAAATACAGGATTCCTAAGACTCTAGTGGAAAAACATTTTAGGTTACAAAATGATAGCCTTAGAAATAAACATTAGGACATGAAATGTTGGTGCGAGGCGACACAGACTGTCTAAAAAAGTTCTTCCTCAAGCACATTCATTAAGGATCATCTCAGGGCAAACCAAAAACTACGCTAAGTAGTTAAGTGCTCATTTATGCCGTTAGCGTCCTCATGTCTAATGAAGATCTATGGAACCTGCTTAAAGGCTGCGACACACTGTGAAGGAGCACGGAGCAGTGTCATGTCATTTTCTGCCCGGTATGTCAGCTTGCGAGAGCTTACATAGCTGAGTGTGCCGAGATGAAAAATGTCATCTTCAGCCAATTGGCTTGCACGTATAAACCTGCGCGTCACGATGCAACGTCTGGCCGGTTACTACGCACGAGCCGATTGGCTGAAGGTGCAGTCAATCATCTGCCTGCACTCAGCTCACACACACAGCTGTTTGCTGCACCGGGCGTGGGGGTAAGGAGTAGCAAAACCTGTAAGTGTTACTTAACTGCAGCAGAGAAAAATCAGGTTTCCTGCTCTGACAAACAGGGCTGTGCTGTGTGACAGAGCTGTATAAACCCCAGGACTGGATGCAGAGAAATACAAATTAGCTCCCTTAGATGTATGAAATCTGTGTATTCAATCGTTTGCCTAGAATTCAGCTTTAAGATTGCAGCAAGCTTATCGGAGACTTACATCTGGACAGGTGGGCCCACATAGGAAGCAGAGCCATGTAGAGTGCCACGTCTCCCACTGAGGGGTATGACTTGAAGATGCAGATAATGGCCAGCTGTACAAACATCAGGAACATGGGATGCTCTCTAAAATAATAATCAATAGAAACAATTGTGAGATCATCTCGCAAATTAGGAAATCGTTTTCTACATTGATCAATGGGCATCAAGAAAGACAGTCAGCAAATGTGTAAATAGTAATCTAGACTCATCACTTGATGTGGGTGTCAAGTACCAAAGACCTCAGGTTTGGATGGAACCTGAGCTCCTCCCAAAATGGAAGGAAGCTCTTTCTGCCCTAACCTGAGCTGATCCCTGGTGCCAAATAAAAGAGCCCACATTTTATGTGAACAAGACTCACAATAAGCTTGAGATGGGCAGACCAGGTTCCCAGTGGCCTCTGATAAGTTCTAACTGTAAAGAATGAGTAAACTGTCAGTAACTTACTTTAACTTGATGGTCAGTGGCACAGTGTAAAAGAACACATTGATCTGGAAGACGCACACGAAGAATAGGCTGAAGTGTTCAAACATCTCCGCAAAGAAGTACCAAAACAAACCAATATTTGGAGTCAAATCTGGGACAGAGAGTCTAAAACGGTGGACACAAAAGACAAAGATCACATACACATCATGTATTTTTGTCATCATTCTCTACAATAAGCTGCCCATAGACACTAAATGGCCATCAGATGCAAAGGAAACCTTCACCCGCCCTGTCACCCAGTGCAACCCTAAAACACCAACGGTAGCAGCCCTTGTACACTTTGCACATATGCCATGCTAATTCTAGATCGGAGAATGTCTTATATACATTAGCTACTGCTAGGTAAATAAAAAATGATGCTCACATAAAGCCGTAAATGGAGTGGATGAAGTCCCAGGAGTTCAGCAAAAAGAAGGAATGGCAAATTAAAACCGTGAGGCAACCCAGGTACAGCGATGAATACTGAAAAGTGAAAAGCCAGAAACCACTACTGGACATCTTCACTGGAATGAACTGTCTCTAAAAAGAAACAAAACATGTCAGGACCAGCTCAATTTGCATGTGCCATTAGGGGTATAATGCTATTATTAGGTACCTGCAGTAGATAGAGGAGTGCAGGAGTAAACATTGTGATTGGGTAGAGGGACTGGTATGTAGCCAGTGACAGGAACACAGCGCTAAGAAGCGGACTACCTAAAAAAAACACACAAAAAATGACCACAAGTTAGTAACCTTTCTAGCACATAACAAAAGTATCTACTGCTAGGCAACTGTCACCAACATCATCAGGCACAAATCATTTCTTCAAGTACACCAAGTGCCCATCTATTGAGAGAGTGACTCTCTCATTGTACCTAGCGTCTCCCATCTTCCACAATCTTTCATAAAAGTCACCTGGCACAGACTGGGATTGTAGAACTTGTAACCTATGCCCATGCTCTGTGTGCTGGGTGACTTCTCAACACCCCCCCCCCCCCCCTTTTTTGTTTTTGTTTTTTTTTAAAAAGAGGGGGG
>NW_017306495.1:222693-231527 GCF_000935625.1 Nanorana parkeri
TGCCTCCCAACCCCCCCCCCCCCCCTCTTTAAGTTTGAGTTTGTTTAATAAAGAGATGGGTTGTGTATTTTTCACCCAGTGCCGCTCTGACTTCATCCTCATGCCCAAGAAACCACGCCCACCAACACACTCTGATAACCCCTCTAGCAGCCTGAATGCACTAAGCTTTCCGGATGATGTCACTAGACCTGTAAACGAGGTTTAAAGAGCAGTGGAGATAGGTAGCAAAACAAATTTTAAAAGTACGGATGCACAGATACTCGTACTCGCCCAAATGCTCCGATGCCTGGCCCGATACTTCAGCTTCCGGTATCAGGAAGGCGGGCAGCGAGTCATTACATGCTGCCCGGCTTCCTGATTGGCTGGGAAGCCGGCCGCATGCTCCCGCGTCACTTGAGTAATGACGTTATGTGTAATGACATTACGTGTAGTGACTCACTGCCCGGCTTCCTGCTTGGTCGGGAAGCTGGTCAATCAGGAAGCCGGGCGCCGTGTAATGACGCAACGCCCAGCTTTCTGATTGGCCGGGAAGCTGGCTCCCTCATCACCACGTGGCGAGGGAGCATGGAGCCGGCTTCCCAGCCAATCAGGAACCCGGGCACCGCGTCATTACTCGGTGCCCGGCTTCCTGATTGGCTGGGAAGCCGGCTCCATGCTCCCTCGCCACGTGGTGATGAGGGAGCCAGCTTCCCGGCCAATCAGAAAGCTGGGCGTTGCGTCATTACACGGCGCCCGGCTTCCGGATTGACCAGCTTCCCGACCAAGCAGGAAGCCGGGCACCGAGTAATGCCGCGGTGCCCGGGTTCCTGATTGGCTGGGAAGCCGGCTCCATGCTCCCTCGCCACGTGGTGATGAGGGAGCCAGCTTCCCGGCCAATCAGAAAGCTGGGCGTTGCGTCATTACACGGCGCCCGGCTTCCGGATTGACCAGCTTCCCGACCAAGCAGGAAGCCGGGCACCGAGTAATGCCGCGGTGCCCGGGTTCCTGATTGGCTGGGAAGCCGGCTCCATGCTCCCTCGCCACGTGGTGATGAGGGAGCCAGCTTCCCGGCCAATCAGAAAGCTGGGCGTTGCGTCATTACACGGCGCCCGGCTTCCGGATTGACCAGCTTCCCGACCAAGCAGGAAGCCGGGCACCGAGTAATGCCGCGGTGCCCGGGTTCCTGATTGGCTGGGAAGCCGGCTCCATGCTCCCTCGCCACGTGGTGATGAGGGAGCCAGCTTCCCGGCCAATCAGAAAGCTGGGCGTTGCGTCATTACACGGCGCCCGGCTTCCGGATTGACCAGCTTCCCGACCAAGCAGGAAGCCGGGCACCGAGTAATGCCGCGGTGCCCGGGTTCCTGATTGGCTGGGAAGCCGGCTCCATGCTCCCTCGCCACGTGGTGATGAGGGAGCCAGCTTCCCGGCCAATCAGAAAGCTGGGCGTTGCGTCATTACACGGCGCCCGGCTTCCGGATTGACCAGCTTCCCGACCAAGCAGGAAGCCGGGCACCGAGTAATGCCGCGGTGCCCGGGTTCCTGATTGGCTGGGAAGCCGGCTCCATGCTCCCTCGCCACGTGGTGATGAGGGAGCCAGCTTCCCGGCCAATCAGAAAGCTGGGCGTTGCGTCATTACACGGCGCCCGGCTTCCGGATTGACCAGCTTCCCGACCAAGCAGGAAGCCGGGCACCGAGTAATGCCGCGGTGCCCGGGTTCCTGATTGGCTGGGAAGCCGGCTCCATGCTCCCTCGCCACGTGGTGATGAGGGAGCCAGCTTCCCGGCCAATCAGAAAGCTGGGCGTTGCGTCATTACACGGCGCCCGGCTTCCGGATTGACCAGCTTCCCGACCAAGCAGGAAGCCGGGCACCGAGTAATGCCGCGGTGCCCGGGTTCCTGATTGGCTGGGAAGCCGGCTCCATGCTCCCTCGCCACGTGGTGATGAGGGAGCCAGCTTCCCGGCCAATCAGAAAGCTGGGCGTTGCGTCATTACACGGCGCCCGGCTTCCGGATTGACCAGCTTCCCGACCAAGCAGGAAGCCGGGCACCGAGTAATGCCGCGGTGCCCGGGTTCCTGATTGGCTGGGAAGCCGGCTCCATGCTCCCTCGCCACGTGGTGATGAGGGAGCCAGCTTCCCGGCCAATCAGAAAGCTGGGCGTTGCGTCATTACACGGCGCCCGGCTTCCGGATTGACCAGCTTCCCGACCAAGCAGGAAGCCGGGCACCGAGTAATGCCGCGGTGCCCGGGTTCCTGATTGGCTGGGAAGCCGGCTCCATGCTCCCTCGCCACGTGGTGATGAGGGAGCCAGCTTCCCGGCCAATCAGAAAGCTGGGCGTTGCGTCATTACACGGCGCCCGGCTTCCGGATTGACCAGCTTCCCGACCAAGCAGGAAGCCGGGCACCGAGTAATGCCGCGGTGCCCGGGTTCCTGATTGGCTGGGAAGCCGGCTCCATGCTCCCTCGCCACGTGGTGATGAGGGAGCCAGCTTCCCGGCCAATCAGAAAGCTGGGCGTTGCGTCATTACACGGCGCCCGGCTTCCGGATTGACCAGCTTCCCGACCAAGCAGGAAGCCGGGCACCGAGTAATGCCGCGGTGCCCGGGTTCCTGATTGGCTGGGAAGCCGGCTCCATGCTCCCTCGCCACGTGGTGATGAGGGAGCCAGCTTCCCGGCCAATCAGAAAGCTGGGCGTTGCGTCATTACACGGCGCCCGGCTTCCGGATTGACCAGCTTCCCGACCAAGCAGGAAGCCGGGCACCGAGTAATGCCGCGGTGCCCGGGTTCCTGATTGGCTGGGAAGCCGGCTCCATGCTCCCTCGCCACGTGGTGATGAGGGAGCCAGCTTCCCGGCCAATCAGAAAGCTGGGCGTTGCGTCATTACACGGCGCCCGGCTTCCGGATTGACCAGCTTCCCGACCAAGCAGGAAGCCGGGCACCGAGTAATGCCGCGGTGCCCGGGTTCCTGATTGGCTGGGAAGCCGGCTCCATGCTCCCTCGCCACGTGGTGATGAGGGAGCCAGCTTCCCGGCCAATCAGAAAGCTGGGCGTTGCGTCATTACACGGCGCCCGGCTTCCGGATTGACCAGCTTCCCGACCAAGCAGGAAGCCGGGCACCGAGTAATGCCGCGGTGCCCGGGTTCCTGATTGGCTGGGAAGCCGGCTCCATGCTCCCTCGCCACGTGGTGATGAGGGAGCCAGCTTCCCGGCCAATCAGAAAGCTGGGCGTTGCGTCATTACACGGCGCCCGGCTTCCGGATTGACCAGCTTCCCGACCAAGCAGGAAGCCGGGCACCGAGTAATGCCGCGGTGCCCGGGTTCCTGATTGGCTGGGAAGCCGGCTCCATGCTCCCTCGCCACGTGGTGATGAGGGAGCCAGCTTCCCGGCCAATCAGAAAGCTGGGCGTTGCGTCATTACACGGCGCCCGGCTTCCGGATTGACCAGCTTCCCGACCAAGCAGGAAGCCGGGCACCGAGTAATGCCGCGGTGCCCGGGTTCCTGATTGGCTGGGAAGCCGGCTCCATGCTCCCTCGCCACGTGGTGATGAGGGAGCCAGCTTCCCGGCCAATCAGAAAGCTGGGCGTTGCGTCATTACACGGCGCCCGGCTTCCGGATTGACCAGCTTCCCGACCAAGCAGGAAGCCGGGCACCGAGTAATGCCGCGGTGCCCGGGTTCCTGATTGGCTGGGAAGCCGGCTCCATGCTCCCTCGCCACGTGGTGATGAGGGAGCCAGCTTCCCGGCCAATCAGAAAGCTGGGCGTTGCGTCATTACACGGCGCCCGGCTTCCGGATTGACCAGCTTCCCGACCAAGCAGGAAGCCGGGCACCGAGTAATGCCGCGGTGCCCGGGTTCCTGATTGGCTGGGAAGCCGGCTCCATGCTCCCTCGCCACGTGGTGATGAGGGAGCCAGCTTCCCGGCCAATCAGAAAGCTGGGCGTTGCGTCATTACACGGCGCCCGGCTTCCGGATTGACCAGCTTCCCGACCAAGCAGGAAGCCGGGCACCGAGTAATGCCGCGGTGCCCGGGTTCCTGATTGGCTGGGAAGCCGGCTCCATGCTCCCTCGCCACGTGGTGATGAGGGAGCCAGCTTCCCGGCCAATCAGAAAGCTGGGCGTTGCGTCATTACACGGCGCCCGGCTTCCGGATTGACCAGCTTCCCGACCAAGCAGGAAGCCGGGCACCGAGTAATGCCGCGGTGCCCGGGTTCCTGATTGGCTGGGAAGCCGGCTCCATGCTCCCTCGCCACGTGGTGATGAGGGAGCCAGCTTCCCGGCCAATCAGAAAGCTGGGCGTTGCGTCATTACACGGCGCCCGGCTTCCTGATTGGCCAGAAAGTCGTCTCCATGCTTTCTCGTCACTTAGCTTCCTTAATGAGACTTCCGTAATCGGTATTCGGTATCGATGAGTACCGTAAAAAAAAATATCGTTAATCGCACTCGATACCGAAAAAACGGTGTCTGTGCATCCCTAGTTAAAAGATGAATGATCTGGAGGGACTGAGGGAGGATAGGGCTCTAAAAAGGTGGTTGATTTACTAGTATCAGATACATCCGATTTGGGTAGATACCAGCATTTTGCATCATCAATTGGCTTCTTCTGACTCTAGATACCTCCATTAGTACCTGCATGCCCAACTTAGGTCACCAATAGTAGCCAATACCCTCCCCGTGGTATTTATTTTTTAATATATATATATTGGACAATGTATAAAGTAAGACTCTTAATGTCAGATCATGAGGCAAGAGACTCCATGAGAAGGGGGGTGGGAAGGTGAAAGATTCTGTTAAAGGAAAAAATAAGATCGCAATAAGTGATTGCACATATCCAATAGAACAATTGGACTGGCCCTTTAAAATTAAGCAGGCTTATTTTACATGAAAACATGAACAATCGGTTGTAAAGGGTCATCCACAGGGCTTGAAAAATGTTAGGGTGTCTCACCAGTCAGTCAAAAATGTCACCAGTCAGCATGACCGTACTGTAGCATTGCAATTTATGTTAACATTTTTGGGGGGCACATAGAGCTTTCTTTTGGAGGTATATAAAATCACCACTGGGGGAGGGGGGGGGGGTTATTTTTTACTATATAATGAAAAAAGTACTGTAAATTTCGAATTAAAAAAACGTTTTCCCTACGTTATGTTATAAAACATCTATTCTTACCCATATTTTGGGTAAAACATAAAAGACGGGGTCACGTCGCGTAAATAGACACCAAACATGCCAAGCCTCAAAATTGCGTGCGCCCAAAAAAAAAAATCACAAAAAACTACCACACTGAAAATTGGCCATAGGCGACGCTTAAAACGCTTTTACCGCTCATCAGTTTAGTGTTATCAGTAATTAATGGCCCTAAAATTATTGCTCACACTCAGACGTTTGCGGTGATATGTAACGCGTGCGGCACAATAGGTGCAATTGTTTTTGCACGTAGGCGCACGCCACGCATATCTGCTTCTTCAGCTTTTGTAGCTGGAAAGTGACACTAAATGCAGGAAGTGATGTAATCTACATCACTTCCTGCATAATGGGACTGGAGAGAAGATCAAAAGGGAGATCTTGTACTGATCTCCCTTTGATCTCCTGTCACAGAGCCGTGCCGGTCCCGGCCGCATCGGGCACAGGGATCTCGGGACCGGCAACGGCAGTGACAGCTGCTGGTAATACAAGCGATCGGGCGCCTCGAGACGCTCGATCGCTTGAATGTAAAGCTCCTGGCCGGCCGTGTAATTACAACAGCAGGCCGGGAAGCTGCTCGTCGGCCTCCGCTGTCCTCTCGCTGCGGACGAGTGGATTTTTCAAGCCCTGGTCATCCAATCAGATTTCTGCGGCCATTCTCCACTTGGAAACATAGATTCTGATTAGTTGATTATGGTCAACAAGAATTTTTCTTCCTACATCAGCCCCAAGAACAGTTGTATCTATACATAAGAGACTCACCTTTCACTGTAGCCAATATAAACAAGGCAATGATTGCATTATTGATGGCACAGGTAGATTTGGCCACACAGGACAAAATGGTATAGGGATTCAACAAGTAGCTGCAAGAAAATAAAACTTGTATTAACCTATTTCAGCCTTTTCACTGTTAAAGCTCTAAAAACAGATCCAGGGGATTGTATAAGCACCCATGCGAGCCTCTGGCCTCCTCCCTCATGGTAGCTCCATGTTCTAAAACCAAGTAATTCCCCAGCAATACGTTACGTGAGAATTCACTGACCTATAGCTAGAAAAAAAAAATATACGAGCGACCATTATCTAATCCTTCCTGGGCTCTGCTGCTCCCCCATATAAACAAAGAAGACCCTATCCACATAGGCGAGCACTGGCGAGAACCTTGCTGGGGGAGCTAACAGTGTGTTCCAGTGGTGGCACCTGTTAGAATAGTACTCTGTACTGTACAAATCAATGGCCGGTGCCGCTGCTGTTCACCTGTCACTGCTCTTCTGAGCAGCTACATGCAAAATGAGCTGCTGAATGACCCTTGATGCAAATATGTTGCATCCATGGACAAGGTTTCAAACTGTATGCAGCTGTGCCCAGAACCGGCATTTAGCTGCCTCTGAACGTAGCAAACTGTCCGCTTCAGATCGTCTCCATGAATGCTTGTTCACACCATCTCCATACCAGATCTGAATGCGTTTCTGCAAGTGCAGGTATTTGCATTTTTGACATGTTTTTGATGTGTTCTGGCGCATTTTTTAAAATCTCAATTAGTTTTCTAGTGCATTCCAGTCAGTGGGGAAGCTAGACATTCTATCACCCAGAGCAAAGACTCAAAGTTTCTCCCCCCCCCAAAAGGAGAAGTTCTCCATCCACAGACCCAGTGGCGTCCCTCCTAAAATGGCACCCGGGACACATCCTCCCCCAAGCTTCGGCCCTGGTTCCAGTGCATGCGTTCACATGTGTTTAGATGCATTCCAGAACAGAGAAAATAGTGCATTCAGTATTTTTTTTAAACCTTGTGAAACTGAACACAATGGTGTGAACTAACCTCACTTTATACCATAGGAATGAAGAGGGGTGTATTTTTGGACCAGACAAAGAACGTTCTGGTCTGGACCTGGCATGAAAGGGCCCTTAGGGCCCATTTACACCATGTCGGGATCATCTCCAGACCAGACCAGATTGTTTCTCGACCCAAAATGCATCCTAATGTATCCCTATGCTGTTTCTGGCCTGTGTTCACACCAGTGCAGTCCGTTCCAGACCAGAAAACTACTGCTGGTCTTATTTTGTCTGGACTGGAATGCACTGGAATGCATCTGTGAGACCATTTAAAGCAAGAAAAAAACTTCCCGAACGCAGCAAGACGGAATGTCCTGCATTCCAGATCTGGTCTGGAAAATGGTGTGAACCTGCCCAGAGTGTCTGTTTTGCTAAACAATGTCAACATTTATTTAGAAGTGAAACACCTTAAAAAAAAAAAAAAAAGGGATTACCCAAATGTATTTGACAAACATCTCAAAAGGTGTTGTGGTGTCCTTTATACCCAAACCTGAAGATCCAGCTTTAGGTGGAGATTGGTATGTTAATGAAAACTTGTCATAAGAGAAATATGGAGGCAGCCATTGATGACCTCACGTGAAAATGAATTTGCTTGGCTTGAGTACTTTGAGTCACTGATTGGAAAAAGTATACAGATTAGGAGTTCTCCCTACACTGCTGCACGCTTCTTTCAGGTTAGTGACTCAAAGGACTCAAGCCAGACGGCAAATACCTTCCTCAGGCACATTAAATACCCATGCTGAGCCCCATACAGAAACCCAACTGACTTGTTTACTCACATTTTTGTCATATGCACAGGAAAAAAACAACAGGCAAAACCGTGGTGTTTGGTTTTTCTCCAATACATATGACAGGGATGTCAGTAAGAAAGTGGAGCATGACCCATAAATCTAAACCCAATCACTAAAATCTCATGTAGGTTTTACTGTGTTCATGTCATTTCAAAGGCTGTTTTTCAATGTGTTAATGTAACCGGGTAATCCTGCCATGAAGGACCTTGTACAGACACTTCCTGATAGGGGTGAGAACTGTCTCCTAATAGAGCTCATGTGCTGTCGTCCCCCTAACCCCCCGCCACCTAACAGAGACTGCAAACAGTTGCTTTGTACAGGTATGGTCTGCCATTGCCACTACTATCAGGAAGCTGATGATGATGCAAACACTTAAAAGGAGTGGGCAGGAAGTGGCTTGCCAGAGGCTGGCAATGCACAGCAGCACTGAGATGCAAAAAATAAATACATTTTCTATACAGGTATTCCTCACTTAACGACCAAGTTCCGATCCTACGACCAGGTCGTTAAACGGATTGGTCGTTAAGTGAGGAACTGTATACAGTACTGTACTGCAATAGTACAGTACTGTATAGCGTTGCCGATGTACAGTACCGAACAGTGTAGGTATGTATGTATGCATGCATACATACATACATTCATGGCCACAGGTGTATAAAAAGTGGTAGGCCACGTAAAATGACAAAGCGCGGTCAGCGCATGCTGAAGCGCACAGTGCGCAGAAGTCGCCAACTGTCTGCAGAGTCAATAGCTAAAGACTTCCAAACTTCGTGTGGCCTTCAGTTTGGCACAACAGAGCATAGAGAGCTTCATGGAATGGGTTTCCATGGCCGAGCAGCTGTCCAAGCCTTACATCACCAAGTGCAATGCAAAGCGTCGGATGCCATGGTATAAAGCACGCCGCCACTGGACTCTAGAGAAGTGGAGACGTGTTCTCTGGAGTGACAAATCACGCTTCTCTGTCTGGCAATCTGATGGACGTGTCTGGGTTTCGCGGTTGCCAGGAGAACGGTAATTGCCTGACTGCATTGTGCCAAGTGTAAAGTTTGGTGGG
>NW_017306495.1:231544-237311 GCF_000935625.1 Nanorana parkeri
TATATACAATTTTATACAGTACTAAATGTTGTACAGATTGGGTTTTAATCTACTTTTAAGGGTACAGACGGTCAGGTTTTTACTGCCATGTCATGTTGGGGAAATGTGGTCACCTGTGTGGTCAGCTAAACAGGAAGCAATGAGTGTATGTGCTATGAACACACACCGAGCACCGAAAGCTTTTTTTTTCTGTTACGTATTGTGTGCAGAATGATTATCAGAAGACATTACAGAGGTGAATCGTTCTATTTACTGTATCAAGCACAGTGGAAGGTCAGCACTATATAAAGAAAACACTTACAATATTGCCACTTTCAGTGGTATATAGTACATTTCAGTCGGTACTCTGAGCAGTTCTATGGATCCTGGCGAATACTTCTTAAGCTCCAAGTACAGTTTCTGCTGCTTGAACTGCAAGAAAATAAAGAAATTGATCATTAAATACATAAAAATAACGATACTTCCCATAACAGAAATCAGAGACCTAAAGCAGAAAGTCTAAATGGTATAATAGAATTTATTTTTTAAGCATGTTGTGTATGTATCCCAAAATACTGAGGTATAGGCCTCATAAAACCCCAAAATACTAAGGTATAGGGCCTCATAAAACCCCAAAATACTAAGGTATAGGGCCTCATAAAACCCCAAAATACTAAAGGTATAGGGCCTCATAAAACCCCAAAATACTAAGTTATAGGGCTGCATAAAACCCAAAATACTAAGGTATAGGGCCTCATAAAACCCCAAAATACTAAAAGGTATAGGGCTCATGAATCTCCAAAATACTAAGGTATAGGGTGATTGAATTATGAGAAGGGGTGAGGTGTCAGAACACCTGGAGGAATTCGCCCTGAGAGAGACGCGAGCGCTGACTGTGCGCAGGATCGAGGATCAGGTAAGTAAACCTGCTTCATTTGAACTGCCTAAACCAAATGAGCACTTAACCCTTGCAGGGCAGGGGTAGCCCCAGTGCAAGGGTATGTTTTTAAAATTCCCAGAGTTCTTAAAAACATGCATGCCTGTCCATGGAACAAAGGAATACCCATGATAAAATCTCTTACCGATACTTTGTTATATTCTTGAACAGCCAAATAAAGTGCAAAGGCTGTAAGTGCATCTGTAAACTGAAGAGAAACAAAATCAGTTTTGAATAAAATATCTTGTACTATAAGAATGTTTCATCACAAAACACTGACAATCCCAGAGAACAAGTCAGGAATCTTACGAGTCAGACAAGCGCTCAGTCTTTATATCCGGGACAGACATTTTTACACATTTATATGCCTTGTATTCTCAGCCCTGATGAACTTATTCAGCAATGGTAACTCTTTAGGGATGCACCGATATTTTGGCCGCCGAAACATATCGGCCGTAAATGGCACTTTTGCCAAAATGCCGGAAGTGCCATTTTTTGGTGCATCCGTGCTTTCTCTCCTCCCCGCTGGGCGCTGCTTTGTGTCCCAACGAGGAGGAGAGAAACTGTCACAGGAGGCCGAGCGACGTGAGCGGCCGGCGGCCTCCACCCCGCACCGGTCATCCTCCTGTCACAGATCAGAGGAGAGCAGTGTGCGGGCGGAGACAGCTGTCACAGGATCACAACTGTCAGATCGAGATCTCCTCCCCGCACCGCTCACTCAGCCTCCTGTGACAGGTGTCAGGATGGAGAGGGGTACAAGCAGTCCGTGATCGCTGAGTGTTTGTAAATAATTGAGGACAGAGTATGGTTACTAAAGCCTCAATTATGAATGAATGGGAGTGATCTACATCACCTCCTGTTCATTCATGATTGTGGATATAGTAACCATACTCTGTCCTCATGTTATCAATGAACAGGAACACTCAGTATAGAGGCTTCCTGTTCAATTATAACAGGGACTGCAGAATAAGAGATGTCCTGATCTCTTTTTCTATTTAAAAAAAGGGAAATATCAGGGGTCTGTTTAGACTCCCAATATTTGCCCGAAGCCCCTAAAAGTAAAAGTGAAAAATACAAATATTTAATAAAAAAAATGAATAAAAATATAAAAAAATTAAATATATTTGAAAAAATGTAGAAATTTTTTTTTCCGGTTTTAGCCCGACATTTGTTTTCATTTTGGTATTCCTCTATAACTCCTGATACATTCCTTTCAATGCCAAGAACTCACTTACCATATATACTATTTCTACGTAGTCTACAAGGAAATGGAAGAGATATATCATGAGAGGAGTCTGTGGGAGAAGAGACATTTCAGGGTAAGTAAACACACATGGGGTTTCATCGTGACAAACCAATGATTAAAAGCGTCAAGTAAACAGTGACTATGGCCCTTGTACAACTATTCACAGTAAGATGTTGTTCCTCTATGTATGTAATTACTATGTTACTGTAATGGAATTATGATTATTTAATGGAACTCTACATTATCCTATAGTTGTTGGAATGTGTTCCTCCTGAGGAAGCCACTGCTGTGGCGAAACGCGTAGAGGGTTCTCTACAACAGTGACCTATCTATTGATACCACTTATGGACTTTTGCTGACAACTTTTCATTGTATGAGTATACAATATTTATGCTGACCAAGCTTAGTCTGTGCACCAATATGCATTTATAATCTGAGTAGACGATGTTGGCATGCTGCACCTGCAAAACAGCACAGGCAGGTCCCGGACCTTCCTGCAGACCCCAGTGAAGTAATTTACCCGGGTCGAGTACCTTCGAAGAAGGAGCAGCCGCAATCTGATCAGGTCCTCTTCCTGCTCCATTACTAAAAATATACAGAAAGCACTGTGCAAAGCCAATAGAGCGCCTGTAGAGCGCTGAACCTACCTCTGCATAATGTCTTACAGGATAGGGTCAGCTTTTCACAAACAATAACTGACAACACGCTTCTCACTCCGCTGGAAGCTGCTGTTCTTAGCTACTGTAATCATCATTTCCCACCATCCATACCAGCCAGTGTATCAGCCTAGACAGCGATGGTGAACCTATGGCACACGTGCCACAGAGGGCAAACAGAGGCAGGGGTGTCAAATTCCTATCGCTTGACACCCAGGACATGAAGTTCTGGGCACCAGACGGGTTTTTTCTACATTTAGCCCTGCTTCTGGGTCGTCCGTTCTCCGATTTGGTCCGTGTGAACATCGAGACTGTCACAGGAGATCCAGCACAGTGCTATGCTAAAACTTCTGTATTGAAGGTGACAGGTTCCATAGAGAGAACCTGTCACCTCCAAATCCCATCACACAGGGGCTTGTAATCCCCTGTGTGATAGCAGCAAAGTTAAGTGGAAACAAAAGTAAAAAATACAAATAAAAAATGTAAAAAAAAGTTAAAAAAAGAAAAATAATTAAAATAAAAACTGATAAAAAAAAGTAAAAAATAAAATCAACAAATATTACTAAACAAAAAAAATTATATATCTATATAGATATAGATAAGGTGATAAAAAAAGTTATTTTAATTTCAGTGTTGGCACTTTGAGATAAATAAATTGGTTTTGCATTGCGGTTTGGGCACTCGGGTTGAAAAAGCTAGCCATCACTGGTCTAGACACTAAAAAACTTCACTGCACTGCCCTGGAGGCTGTGTAGCAACATGATGCTTGCAATGCTGAGCCACCATTGGTCACGTGACCAGGCTGACCAATGCAGATCACTTCTTACTTCCGAAGAAGATCACTTCTGTACTGGAAGAAAGATGGCTAAGAGATTCTCATTGGTCAGTTCAGTTGCGTGGCCAGGCTGACCAGAAAGGTCACATGTCCAGCAACATGAAACTTCCATCAGTGAATTATAACTCTGAAACACTTGCAGGAGACTGAAAAATAATGATGTGCAAAGTTATAGATACTCACTTCATGAAAGACATCTCCTGAGTAAGGTGACACACCAAGGTCCAACAAGGCCATCCCCTCCACAACTGCAAAAGAAAGGGTACTATGAGGAACTGAAATAAAGATGAAACCAAAATAGTAACTTTCATCACGTCAAAAAAAACGTTCATACAAACTGAACTTTAAGGGTATATCTGTAAAAAATAAGTCAATGCAACTGGACTTGCTGTATTTTTCTTAAAGACATTTCACTGGACATTTCACAAGTTTGCCCTATCCAATCCTTTTATTGGTCAATGAGGCTGCTCATTAAACGTAAGGAAGTGGCAGGAAGTGACATGGCCAAGGTCACCCTGTGCAGGAAAAGTTAAGATTATATATGTGGATTGTCTGATCACTTGGACATAAATTTTGATGTAACCGTTCCTTTTGATCAATTTGAGTTGCGCATATTTGTGACCGGTAACATTAATCAGAGGAGTCTTGGTGAAACAACAAGGACAGAAGGTGCTTTTTCAGTGCCCGAGGCTCATGAACTTGAAGTTACATTCACCAATGTGAAGATAAATCTCAGAGAGGAATTAAAGAGTGTTTTTAAGAATCCTAAACAGAACACACCAATAAGGACAGGTAGGTTGAGAGCTTCATTGGACTGGTCTCAAGAGAAACTAAAGGACACCAGACAATCTTGTCCCAAATTCCTATATTAAACACAAGTCCCCCGTTGGCATCCGGAATGTGCACACTGAAGACAGAACAAATGATGGTGATGCCAACCCAAAACCGATTTCAGTTCTGTCTGGGTACTTAGTGTCTTCACTGTTTGCACAATTATTAGGCAAGTATTTTGACCAAATCACCAATTTTATGCATATTGTCCAGCTCCAAGCTGTATAAACTTGAAGGGCATTCATTTTCTTACTTTTCAGTCAGTTAAATCTCGTTTTTGGCCCATTTTGTCTGAGGAAAAGAAGCTGCTTAATTATTATGCTCACCTTGCTATAGGGTGTTGCTCTCCTTAGGCCACACCCTCCTTCATTACACAAATACACATCACCTGATATGCTGACATCCAATAAGCCTTCGGGCTAGTTCACACGATAAGCAGTGCGTTCCGGCCAGAATCGGACCGGAACGCACTGCTAGAAAGAAAGACGCAAATTAACTGCCAAAGATTTGAGAAGAATGAAACATGAAGCTCCCAGGAACCCATCATCCTCCAGAACTGTAACCTACCTGGAGGGCCCAGAAATACAAGGTGTTCAGTGCTCAGAGACATGGCCAAGGTAAAGGAGGCTGAAGCCCGACCACCACTGAACAAGACACATAAGGTGAAACGCCAAGACGGGGCCAAGAAATATCTGGACAGATTTCTCAAAGGTTTTATGAACCGATAGGATGAGAGTGACTCTTGACGGACCAGATGGATGGGCCCGTGGCTGGATCAGTACCCGGCACAGAGCTCCACTTCGACTCAGATGCCAGCAAGGTGGAGGTGGGGTACTGGTGGGCTGGTATTAATAAAGACCAGCGAGTTGGACCTTTTAGGGTTGAAGATGGACTCAAAATCAACTCCCAAACCTACTGCCAGTTTTTAGAAGACACTTTCTTCAAGCAAAAGTCTGCATCTTTCAAGAAGACCATGATATGTATGCAGGACAATGCTCCATCGCATGCATCAAAGTACTCCACTGCATGGCTAGACAGTAAAGGCCTTAAAGGTGAAAGAATAATGAAATGGCACCCTTCCTCCCCTGACCTAAACCCTAGTGAGAACTTGTGGGCTCTTCTTAAACGGGAGATTTACGGTGAAGGAAAACACTAAACCTCTCTGAACAGTGTCCGGGAGGCCGAGGTTGCTGCTGCACAAAAAGTTGATGGTCAACAGATGAAGAAACTGACAGACTCCATGGATGGAAGGATGATGACTGTCATTGAAAAGAAGGGAGGGG
>NW_017306495.1:237386-248429 GCF_000935625.1 Nanorana parkeri
AAGGGGGGCTATATTGGTCACTGATTTTGGTTTTGAAAATGTCAGAAATGTTTATTTGTACATTTTGAGTTGTTTGTTTATTATTCTCACTTTAACAGATGAAAAATAAAACAAGTGAGATGGGAACAGATGGATTGACCGAGAGCACTGGAGTTGTTCAATAATGAAATGAATCGTCACAAATACTACCTGTCTACCAATTGTGCACGCAGTATAGATGGCCCCACCAGCTTTTTATATCTCTTTAAAGGTCCCAGGGGCATGGGTTCCTGGCCACAGACTTTACACTAAACCCTGAAGAGGGTGTTACACTATACTGCAGATGTCTTGCCCATCATCTTCCTCTCCTATGTCTTTCCCATCCCCCTCCCATACCTGTCCCTGCTGCTCACAGTCAACTTCCCTGTCACCCCCATCATACTCCCTGCCTGTACCCCAACCATTCAATTCTCTTCTCTACCTTAGCATTAGCACCCCCCTTTACACCCAGGGTCCTCGCTTACTTGCCAGTATCTAACCTTATGTCCTAAATCTTCTTTCGACACTCTTGACCCATCATCTACACATCACTAGCATACTCCTTACCCACCAACCTCTCCTCATTTTTGTCCCAAGCTTCATCCCAGCCTGTTCATGTCCTCCAGTAGAAATGCTGTCATCCTCCCTGCACACACATCAACCCTTCACTTATTTCACACACATCTCTCCTGTGGTCCCCATCATCCTCCTTGTCCTGACAATCACTTCCCTCTCTTCCCCATCATCCTCCCTGTGATCCCCATCATCCTCCCTGTAATCTCCATCATCCTCCTTGTCCTGACAATAACTTCCCTCTCTTCCCCATCATCCTCCCTGTGATCCCCATTATCCTCCTTGTCCTGACAATCACTTCCCTCTCTTCCCCATCATCCTCCCTGTCTTCCACATTATCATCCCCAGTGCCCTTAATTCATTCCCAGCATCCTCCCTGTCATCCCTAATTCATCCTCCCTGTCATCTCTATTACCCTCATTGTCATCCCTAATTCATCCTCCCTGTCATCTCTATCACCCTCATTGTCATCCCTAATTCATCCTCCCTGTCATCTCTATCATCCTCCCTGCTCACGTCCATTTCTCCTCTCCATATATCTGTCCCCAGCTCTCACTCTCTATCCTCCACTTGTCTCCTCTCCTCCCTGCTCACACCCTCTATCCTCCACTTGTCTCCTCTCCTCCCTGCTCACACCCCTACCCTCCTCCCTCTCTGCCCTTCTCCCCCGGCGCCCCCTCACCTCTTTTCCATGAATTGAGAGGGGACACGACCTCCACTCGCTCGGAGATGAAGGCGGCCAGGCTGGAACGGAACAGAACAGCCCGAATTGTCACCGCCACCAGAATCACCAGCACCAAAGGCGCCGCCATCTTCCCCAGCCCAGCCTGGCCACGCCACGCCGAGGCTAACGGGAGAACATGGGAGTTGTAGTTCAGTGAGGCACCCCAATGACAGAGGCGGCGGGGAAGAAGACTACATTTCCCACAGTGCACAGCGATAGGCAAACACCGTCTTCCTGGACTGTCAGTAGAAGCCGAACGACGGCAACCGGGATGGGACAAATTGCCTCATTTTCTATTAGACACAGTGGAGGAGACAGTGTTGCTTGTTCTCTGACTGCTGTCCTTGTCATAGTTGTCCTTCCTCCGCTCCTAAAACATGACTGACCTGCTAATGACGATAAGGAAACTTATTAGAGAAATCCAGGGAATACTATTGTACATATCCCTCCTAAAATGCTAGTTGCCTGGCTGTCCATGGCTTAATACTTTCTGGCCCAATGTGTGGCAGCAAGCATGCAGCCAGTGAATCCAAAACTGAAACCACAACAAATGATCTTTATACTTATTCCTGACATTGACTTAAAATGTATTGAATCCACTGGATAAGCATGACAGCCAGGACACATTTTTTTAATGGAGAGCTCAGCCATATTGGGAATTGGGATTCTCTTCCACCCAGTTGCTCCTCCCACCTGTGGTATTTATTTTAATACTTTTACAGCAGTTTTGAGGCCGGTCATGTGACATGGAGGGTTCTATTTCTCTTCTGCGGCACTAGATGATCCTCAGTGATGCAGAGCGGTGCTGGCTTTATCGCATCATTGTATAGGAGTGCAGGTTGCCATGGTGATGTCACAGGGCGGGCCCATGACGCTTGCTTTCACAGTCTTCCAGACTCAAAGATGCTGGGCGTCATTCAACCCCAAAGACTGAGGACATCTGGTGGCTGAAAGTAATTACTGCAGGGAAAAGCATCGGAAAGGAAGTGAGTATGGCAGCCGGAACTGCTTCTTTGTTTACCCGGCATGCACACAAACTCTCACCTGCTATAGCAGACAGGAGTTTGTTTACATTTTTACTACCGGTTGCCGTATTTCACATAGAAGTCATTTTACAGCTGCTCAATCACTTTTATGCATTAGTAATGCAGACATCGCAACTCTCCTGGACGCTCCGGGAGTCTCCCAGAAAGGTTTACTCTGCTGGATCTAACAGAGTTAACCTTTCCCTGCTATCTGTTTTGTTGTTTTGCTGACATCAGGGCCGCCGCCAGTCAGAGGAAAAAAAAAAAGCATAGGATTGCATAGCTAGATTGCTATTGGCTATTTCAATTTGCAATAGCCAATAGCAAACTGGCTATTGCATCCGCTCTCTGCTGCTGTCAATCAGCAGAGGTGGACCTGAAGTTCTCCATCAGGTCCTCCTCTGCTAATTGACAGCAGCAGTGGGCTGGTGCAATAGACAGTTGGCTATTGCAAATTGAAATCGCCAATAGCAATCTAGCTATTCATTCCTATGCTGGGTTTTTTTTTTTTATAATTCTGATGGCAGCAGCTGTCAGAATACTAAAAAAAACCTGCAGATGGCAAGGGAAGCAATAGCTTCTTTGCTATCCGCTATCATTTCAGCGGGGTGCTCCGTGGATTAGGGGGGGGAGAGAGGGCACCTCCCTAAAATGAGAAGGGAACCTCCCTAAAATTACTTTTTTCAGGTTGGGATCCCTGGTAATGGAGTCACCCCCATTAACCAACTCCTTCCAGCATAGTGGTGATGTCCGCATTACTTACAAGTTAATAATTGGGTTTGCAAAGGTACTTACATAGTTAATAGGGTTGAATAAAGACACGTGTCCATCCAGTTCAATCTGTGTGTGTGTGTCACTAAGACTTTCCATACTCCTTTATAGTGTACTCACTGAGGAATACATCTGATTGTGTCTATACTCTCAGCCGATACCACTTAGGCCCCATTCACACTGAGCGACATGAAAATCACTCATTGTGAATGGGGCCTAACAGGAGAATGGAGTTCCACAATATTATTGCTGTAACAGTAAAGAATCCCCTACGAAGTTTGGGGATTTCTCCAGTCTCAGGTAGGGATCGCATTTCATCTTTGGTGGTCTAATGGCTTTTAGATTGTAAGCCCTCAGGGGCAGGGCCCTCCTTACCATCTTGTCTTGAATTGTATTGTGATTGTAATGTCTTCCTTATATTGTAAAGTGCTGCGCAAACTGTTGGCGCCATATCAATCCTGTATAATAATAATAGTTCACAACAGCCTCAGTTCATTCCAGCCAGAACGCACTGGATCGCATTCCGGCCGGCTCACTTTGTTTCGGGGCGGGAGGGAACATTACCTCAATGGCACAACAGCCACGCTCTCCGGCTGCAGTACATTCAGCCGCATGGGAACGCATGGCACATCAATGCCTGGGGTCCGGTCAGAAAAAATAGCATTTGCAAATTTTTTTCAGACTGGACCGCAGGCACTGATGTGCTACGCATTCTCGTGCGGCCAGAGGGCATGGCCGCGGTGCCATTGAGTTCAATGCCACGCCACCTCCCGCCCCAAAACAAAGTGAGCCGGTTGGAATGCGATCCAGTGCGTTCTGGCCGGAACGCACTGAGGCTGGTGTGAACTAGCCCTTAGACTCAATAGTTAGACTCAACAGTTTGATATCGATTCTACCACTGAACAATTTGTACATTGTGACCTCATCTCCATGGTGAATACGTGACATTTTTGTAATTTTGTTTTTGGTTCACACAAAGGGGATTTTTTATCAGTTGTGGCCACTGAGGGATATATTTCAATGAAAGTTTTTGTGCCCGGAGCTTTAAAAAACTCCAGGTATAACTTTTATTAACCTTTGCGGTGGGGCTACCCCTACACTGCAAGGGTAAACTGCTCCTTTTCATCTAGGGACTAAAATAAAGAAATGATACTCGCCCGATCCTTGGAGCCAGCCGGCTATCACAGTGCTACCTCCAGGATGTCTCCTCCTCAACTACTGCGATGATATGTACCTTGGCGTCCTCATGTCCTATACACTGAGTACCAGATGTGATGACTCGGGGACCTTAGACCGCTGCAGCAGAGGGGAAATGACCCTGGAAGGACTGATCTAACAGGAAGTCTGCTCCGAGGAATCAGGTGAGTATAACTTTTTTTTAGGGCTGTGGAAATTAAAGATTAATCGTTAAACTTTTTGATCGATTAAAATGATTTTGATCGCTAATGAAAACACTCACCTCTCCATTTTTTAGATTAATCGAACACAAACATTTTAATCATTACCAGCCCTACTTTTTTTTGTTTTAGACCCTAGACAAAATGAGCACTTAACCCTCAGATCTGTTTATTGTTCTAGTTGAAGCGCAGCACTTTCATTATTATTATTTGATACATCTAGAGTGTAACACTTCTTATAGTGCGTGCAGCTACACGGGGTTTGGCGCGGGGTGCTATTTGTCATTTGTTTTCACTTAACCCTTGCAGTGCGGGGGTAGCCCCTCTGCAAGGGTTAATATTTTTTTCCCCGGAATTGTTCTTTAACCTTCAGGCCCTGATGAAGGAGGCAATTTCTGTCCCATGAAATGCATTGGAATAAATTTGTATCTGGACTTTTAACTCGTGGTGTTGTGCTTCAATCTCAGATCCATTTACAGGGTTATTCACAGAAGGGTGAAGAGTTTGGAGAAGACAGGAGAAGTGAACAATCTAGGACAACATAGCTGAGCTGGAAACATTCTCCAATTCAGCTCACTTTCCAGTTCAGCTATGTTGTCTTAGATTGTTCTCTTCCTTCTCCAAACTCTTCACCCTTTTGTGAATAGCCCTGTCAGTCACATTACAAGCCCGAGGAAATTGTAGAAATCTTTTGGCTGTAGACGTTGTCAGCCCCGACATCCAGAAAACCAGCTCGAACATCAGTGCAACACTACTACATTACTAATACCAATCGGACAATCCTAGGGTTCCAGCGCTACTTCACCATTTCTTCAGGTGTTAATGCTGCATGACGGGTCCACTTTAAAGGTGCCCATACACTGTACGATTATCGTACGAGAATCGCGGGAAATCCCGCGCTCGGACGATAATCGCAAAGTGTATGGAAGGCGTGCGGCCGTTTCTACTGTACGGTCGCACGTCTTCCGTCGAACAAGCAGGCTTGAAAATCCGCCGAGAATCGTACGATTCTCGGTGGATTAGTGGCCGGCTTGTTCGACAGCTGCCGAACGGGCCGGTGTGCACATGCGCACACTGCCCGTTTGCAGTCATCGAAAGCCCGCCCCTCGTTGCAGTCATCGGAATCCCGCCCCCCAGGCAAGTACGATCTGCCTGTCCAAGATGGGCAGATCGTACAAGCTTTTAATTAGCTTACAACCATCGCAAGACAAAAGCCTTGCGATGGTTGTAAGGTGTATGGGCACCTTTAATCCTCTTTTTGATTAGGGAATAGCGGGTGCAGTTGCCAAGTCTAAATTAATTGGCGATCACTCAAAGCACTTGAAAATACTGTTGTGTGTGACTACTAGAAATACAGGTGAGCTGTAGGTGGCGCTGTTTCTCTTCAGCATGAATCCGCTCGGTAGTGGAAGACAATTTTTTATTATAAGCGACAGATATTGATGTATAATGACATATTTATCTATAGTTGTCATTCTTATGTGTAATATAATTGACTTTCTGTAATTTATTATAGTAAATAGCTGACGGAAAAAAACAGACAGCCTAGATAGCTGGTGACTAATTGTAATAGATCTACACCCTGGTTAAACCTGCAACACTGGACAAGAAATGACAATGTTTCCCTCCCTGTCCTTGCATTGTGTTTTGTTTACTTCTACATGACAGCTGGGAGATGGCCAGGATGGAGCTGAACAACGAGATCTGCGCATTTCCCAAGACAGCTCTTAAAGGAATTGTCCAGCTGTAGTACTATCTCTGGTAGACACATGTCATGCTTTAATCAGTGGCGTATCTATAGCCATAGCAGCCCAGGCGACTGCTATGGGGCCTTAGAATGGGAGGGGGCCCCATTAGGTTGTAAGAGTAGGACTGGTTGCAGTTGACGACAAGTCTGATCCCCTTCAAAGACTACAGCTTAAAGATGACTTCAGATGCACAAGTGGAGTCTTTGGTATCTTGGCATCATTACTCACAGCTTATAGAAAAGTCATTGGGGCCCCCCCCCTCACATTTTTGCTATAGGGCCCTGTGATCTGTAGTTACGGCCCTGGCTTTTATCCCATTACCTTGGAGGAATGTCCTTCCCATTACCACTGCACCATCTACCACTACCTCAAAGTACCACCACTACTGAGCACCTCACAACATTTGCTTACATTCCAACCTTATAGGAGAAGGGAGGGGCACCTTTTACTACAGAATATTTAGGCAAGGGTCCTAAATAAATGTGATGGCATGAATGAAATGAAAAATTAAGCCATGATTGCTTTAAAAAAAAAAAGAAATTCTTTAAAACGATGATACCCATCATCAATCAACTCGCTCCTGCCTACCCAGGCTGTCATGGGCATGCCCCCAGGGCTTGTATCATCAAGCAGCCTGGGTTTAAAGTAAAATTCTGCATAGAATGGGAGTCGCAGCGTAAGCTGGACCATTCTGTCCAGCAGTGAGGAAGACCCACCACCAATGTTGGAAAAGAGGAAGAAGGACCCTGCTTATCACTTGACTGGCTAGAACACGGATGGGCAATTCCGGCACCCCAGCTGTGCTTTAACTACAAATCCCAACATGCCTCTGCCCCTGGGAGTCAAACCTGTAACTGTCAACCTTGCAATGTCTCTTGGGCCTTGTAGTTCCACGACATCCCTCCATCTGTTGTGGAACTACACGTTTCAGGAATTTGGCCTACCCCTGGGCTAGAAGATTCCTAGGATCACCGGGCCAAGCTTCAGTATCTTGCTAATCGGCCCCGCTGGTTGTCAAAATACCTAAACAATGCCTGCATCCAATCAGATTGTTCAGGTATTTTGAGAGCCAGCGGGGCGGACTTGCAAGATACTGAAGCTCGGCCCAGAGGGGGATTCCTCCATGCACACAGATTAGCGTAGATGGAGGAATCTTTTGCACTTTTCCATCTGATCATAGAAAACCTGCAGATAATCTATAGGGGTATGGCCAGCTATCAGAAAAGTGAGTATAACAGCTCTTCTTTGGTAGGAGACTTTCATCTTGATTTGGTTTCTTTTTGTAAACTGATGGGATTTAGGGATGCTGAACTCTGGACACCACCTTTGCTTTTTGCTGCGCTGCCATATTAAAGCTGAACTCCAGCTACAGAACTTTATATACTTACATTGTTCCAGCTGGGCACTATGTAAGTAAACATAAATGATCCCCGACACGCCCATGGGGTTCCTGTAAAATACTGTAGTAGTAGCTGACATCATCATCCCTCATCCAATCATAGAACGCCTAGTATTCATTCATAAAAATACTAAGCATTTGCTGAATGGCCGCTGTGCCGAGCGAGCGCCCCCCCCCCCTGTGTTTTAACAGTGGAGGGGAAGTTGCTCAACACAGCGGCTGTACAGGACCCAGAAGACACTGTTTAACAAGAACCCCACTGTTTAACAAGAACCCCATGGGCGTGACAGGGATCATTTATATACACTTCCATTGTGCCAAGCTGGACCAGTATAAGTATATTTAAATGTCCATAGCTGGAGTTCAGCTTTAAAGAGGAACCCCAGTTATCTTAAAAATTAACCCATGCAGTGGTACTACCCCTACGCTGCAGGGCTTAACTGCCTGTTTTTCTCTAGGTTCCGGGATTCAGATACTTGATCCTCAGTCCTGTTGCAATCAGCACTCACCTCACTCACCCTCTGCTCCGGGCCGTAGTATGTCCCTTGGCGTCCTCACACCTAATGCAAGTGAATGGACGGTATTAGACGTGATGGCTTCAGCGGGGCTTAGACAGATGGAGCCCGGGGGAAAAGAGCGGGAAGAGAGACCAATCTAGCACCCAGGCGGCACCAGGGATCAGTTAAGTATATATTTTTTTAAATTTGGACCCTAGACCAAAATGAGCAGTTAACCCTTGCAGTGCTGGGTTAGCCCCACTGCAAGGGTTAATTTTTTTACATTCCCAGCATCCCGTTTTTAATAAGCCCAGCGATAGCCAGTTACAGGATGTTTGTGCTTCAATAGTGATTTAAAAATTCTGTATCCTTGGATGACTCCAAACAGATCTCATTTATGATTGGCTTCAACTACTATTACGATCGTCACACATGAAGTATATGCTGCAGTAGATGAATAGCAAGGAAGAGCAGCCTAGTCATAATGCCACTGTACTACTGACTCATATAATAAGATTACCTGTTCACATGCCATGCTTCATTGCCCGCATTGCTGATAAATACTACGGCAGTGAATCATATGTTTTGCACACTATAGACGTCACAGTATTGTTGTTGTTTTCATTCTTTTCAGGGGAAAAACATGACGTAATAAATGGCACAATCCCATCGCTCAAAATACCCGATGGGTAATCTGATCACATGAACTGATAACCGCCGGGTTGCTGTCATGTTGTGTATTTTTTGCAGTCTGGCTACTGGCATGTTTATCATACAGGGGAGTAGCAATGACAAGAAGCCTTTCCTCTTCTAATTTGTGTAGGACTTTGGGCAAAATAAAAAATGGTAAACCAAGGAAAAGTGGGGTGAACCTAGTATATGGTTTTAAGGTGTGATGTACAAATTTTTTTGTTGTTGTTTGGGGTCTATGTGCCCCACATTGTTTGTAAGCAGCCTGGACGGGAACCCTTCTTTGGTGTTGTCCAACGTATAGGATAAATTCTACCAACTACAATTCTAATAGTTTACACTTACCAATGTGTAAGCGGAGAATTCGAGCATATTATATACAATAAGGCTGCAATCACATGGGGTGTTCTGGGATTCCTGGAGGAAGAAACTACAGATTATTGCAGCAGGAATCCCAAGTGTTCAGATGCGACCGCTGTGCCCGTTCAAGATATATATATGTGTGTGTGTATATGTATATATATTGGGATACCATAGTTCTTCTTCAAATGCTTGCTGCAGTTTGTGTCTACAGCAGCTATTTTGGAGTGTCCTGTGTCTAGCTGAACCCTCAGGGTTAAAGGGCTCCCTATGCTTGGAAAACGGAGGACCATTCCAGGAAAAAAAAGAAACATGCTCGGTGTATGTTAAACATTCCACTGTAGTGCAAGAAGGAACAGCCTACTTGAGAGGAGAAACTCTGCTGTGAATGCAGGAGCAGTGCAGCATAGTTGCCACACCATACAGGAATTGCATTAGGTGGACATCACTGGCAGGGTCAACTGAAAATTGGTCGACTTCGGAGGGGGACTAAGAGAAAACTGTAGGTGCAAATATATATGTATGTATGTATGTATATATGTATATATACATATATATATATATATATATATATACATTTATTTTTATCCTTTTAATTTTTTTATTATTATTGGAGGCCATAGTTCTACTTGAAATACTTACTGCAGATTAAAGTCCACATTGTGTCTATATCAGCTCTTTTCGAGTGCCCTGTGTGTGACTGAACCCTGACTCCCTCAGTGTATTATTTTTATCCTTTTAATTTTTTTATTATTATTGGAGTCCATAGTTCTACTTGAAATACTTACTGCAGATTAAAGTCCACATTGTGTCTATATCAGCTCTTTTCGAGTGCCCTGTGTGTGACTGAACCCTGACTCCCTCAGTGTTGAGCTAGTGAGCAGCAGGACTGTCCATGTTTGGAAGAAGAAGGGCCATTCCAGGGACAACAGGAAACATGCTCTGAAACATTATGTTACACATTCCACTGTAGTGCATGCAGGAACAGCCCACAAGAGAGGAACAACTCTGTTGTGAATGCAGGAACAGTGCAGCATAGTTGCCACATCATACAGGAATTCCATTAGGTGACATCACTGGCAGGTTCAATCAGGTTGGAAGGGTATATAAGAGAAAACAGTAGGTACTCTCTCTCTCTCTCCCACTTTCTCTCTCTTTATTTATAAGGTTTAACATAGTTGAAATGCTCACTGCAGATGGTGGAAGTCTGCAGTTTGAGGCTACAGAATTTTGGAGTGCCCTGTGTCTAACTGAACTGTGACTCCCTCAGGGTTGAAGGGAGAGCTGGACTGACCATGCTCAGATAAAAAAAAAGGTCCATTCCAGGAACAACGGATGCTCTGAAACAATATTTTATGCAGGCACCTGGGTGCAATAGTTCTCGGCCCAGATCTTTTAACACAGAAGATAAATAGAAGGAAGCACCTTCTTCCAAGTTCCTCTAATCCTAACTGGATGTGCACTGTCACATTGTCTCCTATATCTGCTCCTGGACGTGCCATGTCCCTATGTTCATACGAGTGCATTGTATTATTTCTCAATCTCACTTTAGTTTTGAAACCCCGCTGACCTCATTCCGTCACACAGCTCAGCCTTGCTCTATATATCCCCCTGTCACTCGGGGGTCACAATGCAGTGGATCCCTTGAAAACACTTATACAAGGCATGTAGAATAGGACTGTCTTTCCTAATCATACTTTTGACACTAAATCACCTAAATTTAAATGAAAGCGAGGGGAGTCATTATATGATTCGGAGTCTCCCTTGTCCTCGGAAGCGGTTTTGACCAGTTCGATTCCAGTTGTCAAGGAAGGGCTGGTAAAAGAGTATATATATATATA
>NW_017306495.1:248488-329102 GCF_000935625.1 Nanorana parkeri
TATATATATATATTCTGTATATTAAAATACATGTTTATCTTTCTATGTCTTTCGGTTTCAGATCCGGCGGCAGAACCTGCAGCTGTACGGACTATTAGGGTCACACTGTCACGTTTCCATGGAAACAGATTGTGTACCCTAAAGGTTGGAGAATCAGTAATGTCCAGGGCATAGGACGATGACAGAGGCTTAAAAGGTACATTGCATTTTAAAATGTGCTTGTCTATCTGTTTTTGCTCCTAAGAATGGACTCCAGTTTGGTTAAAAAGCATAAAAACGTGGAGAACAAACGTGCACGAACGTGACGCCTGCAAACGATGTGTACCCGGGCTTAGAGAATATTTCATCAAAAAGGAAATTGATGACTTTGCCCAATCATGGCTTACCTGTCAGATGCCCTACAACTGTAAACAGTTGGGCGGCTCTAGCTATCACCGCTAGCTCCGCCCAATTGTTTATATGTTGCTGACATCAGTCTAAATGATATTATGTGGGGGGTGTTCGGTGTTATTTCTATTTATTTTCTATTGTTTTATTTTTTATTTCGTCGAGTTGTCGTAGCTGTGGACAACGCTGGACATCGTGATTGACGCCGGAATACGTCGGTGAATCAATTTTTGGGGGTTTAAAAAAAGAATTGTCAAAAACTTAGTTTTTTCCCCCCAAATAAAGCATTTTTTTCAAAAGTCTGGCTTCTTTTTTACAATTTTAGGTAACTCCTTAGTGAATGGGTACTTACTCATTCACAAGGGGGGGGCACATCTGGGTGCCCCTTTATTAAATGTGAATTAGCCCCCTGCCCACAACCAACACCCCAGAGCTTGTGGGGAAGAGGCCCTTGTCCCCATCGGCACAGGGACAAGGTGCTTTTCCAGTGGTGACCCTAGAAAAGCACCCAGTGCAGAGGGCATGTGGCCTAGTACGCCAGGGAGGGGGGGGAGGCGCTAGCTCGTCCCCCCCTTTCCGGCCCTGCCAGGCCTGTGCTCAGATCAAGGGTCTGGTTGGGAATTTTAGGAGGGACCCCACATTTCCCACATTTTTGGGGGTGGGGTTCCACCTTAAAATTCCTACCAGGCCTTAAGGGCCTAGTATGATTTTGAGGGGGAACCCCACACACTTTTTTTTTTTGTTATTTTTACATGGGGTCCCTCCTAAAATTCCTACCAGACCTAAAGGGTCTGTTATGACTTTTGGGGGTTAACCCCACACTTTTTTTTTAAAAATGGGGTCCCTCCTAACATTCCTACCTGACCTAAAGGGTCTGGTATTGTTTTGGAGGGGGAAACGCTCTCTTTTTTTTTTTTCTTTTTAAATGTCACTTTTTTTCTTTACAAATTAAATTTTTATTGTTAAAATCACTGTCCCCCAGGTCTATGCCCGAATCCTCATACCCTTTTTATGGCCAATAAATTGCATATAAGGCTTCAAAGTGGGGACATTTGACTACCCCCATAGTCTTGCAATGAGCTCGAGTTTGAATTCAAACCGAACAGGGGGGTATTTGGCCCATCACTAGTCGCCATCTTGCATTGAATTTTTTTAAAAATGGCTTGTGTGATAATTATATATGCTATATTATCTTTTAAAGATTTTTTTAATTTTGAAAGTGGAGTTAAACCTTTTGAAGCATTGCCTATGGAGAATTATGTGTATCATAGGTTTCTGCCATTTCACAGGTGCAAAAAATGTTTTAAATATGTTTGATATCCATGCACTTGGCACAACTTTATCTTTTATTCTTACCAAAAAATGGGTACTATATTGTATTTATGTGCACTAAAATGAATTTAAATGTATTTTTTACTGAAAATGTGGGTTTCATGTGCTAAAAAATTGTGCTAAGATGTGACATAAAAAATTGCAACTGCCATCATTTTTCTATACGGGGTCTCTGATTTCAGAAAATATATATTTTTGGTGGGGAAGGGGTGGGTTTTCTTTATAATCTTCAGACCTAAAATGTGGAAAAATTGTTTTGCAAAAACAGGTCTGGCAGTGAAAGATGGCATTTGTACATAGACAGCTTATAATTAGTGAATGACCTCTAGCCCCTTAATGAACATTTTATTTGCCTATTTTTTTACCCACATTTCCCAGTTAATTAAATAAAAGAACATTCTGCCATCTCTTTTTCGTAAGGCAAACCATTTAATAACTTTCAGCTTTTGTGTTCTTTCAATAATTTATGCTTTAAGCTCGGTAATTCAAGGTTGCAGTTCTGCAATTTCTACATTTAAAATGCATCTGTGCGGAGATAATTAAACTACAGGAGTTAAAGGCTCTTTTATCTCCATCCTGTAATAATAGTGGTTGGATCTTTTAGTCGCCCGTCAATTATAGGTCCATTTTATTGTTTTTATAATGGATGCCCTCACGTTGCATTTTTCATTTGGTCCTTGATTTAACATGCTTTCACAATGCTGTTTAAAAATATTTTTTTTTCTTTCTATTCTTTATGGCAATGGAAAGGACACTTTAGCTGTTCACTCAAAAAACCTAAAGCCTTGACACATCAAAACAATCAAAGTCTTGGAGCTCTTAGAATTGTTTCTATTCACATCAAAAATATTGTTCACTGGCACACCGTACTTAAATGAATGTGAACCCAAACTCAATGCTATCAAGAGCTTCATTTATAAACGCGCCCACCTGTTCACATCAAAAATATTGCTCACAGGCACACCGTACTTAAAGGAGAATTATGGGGTAAATGTTTTTCCCCATAGTTCTCCTAAGGGTCACGGAAGGACATAAACTAGCATCCTCCCGTGACCAAAGCTCAGTATACCACGATCTACAGCTCGCGGTATACTGAGACCCCCCGCGCCGGGACCGATCCCGTCATAACTGTTGAGATCCACCCAGCTGCGTGATTGACAGCTGGCTCTGCCTATCTAGAGGCAGAGCCAGCTGTACCCCCCCCGTTCGTTCCTCCAGTCAGCGCTGGAGGATCGGACAGGGGAGGGGGGAATCCCTGCAGGGAGCCGTGAGTGACAGTCAGTCACTCACGGCAGTGAGTGACTTTGCAGTGTTCACTGATCACCCAGAGTGTTTTTTTCCCAACAAATTGGAGTTACTCTTTAAATGCAGATTGCATTGCTGACCTCATATTCAGATTGATAATCTCAGATAAATGATGTACTTATATATCTACTACTCTTTCAAGCAGGTACTTACCAGCTGTTCACAGCACAATACTAAGCATCAATTATTTATAAGTGCGGTCTATTGCAAAATATATTTCAATGCGTTTAGGGAAAGACATTATTAATGAACACAGGTAGGGAGAAATACAGCATTTATATTGATGGCTTCAACAATCAGCTTTTTTATGCTAAAAATGCTTAACAAAAGGATTTTTGGGAATGTAAGTCTTACAGGAGGGCAGGAACACTGAAGGAAAGCTCTACACAAAACTGTTTTATGGTTGTGGATTGAGTGGGAGAAGCGTTAGAAAAGGTTTTTTTAATTGCTGATTGTGTCACCATTGGGGAGATTTCCCCTTACTTCCTGTTAGGGTGACAGGAACAGTTAACCGTTACCATTCCTGGCTTTTAGCAACATACAGCATAGTTATCATTTTAAAAAAGTTTTACCTTTTTTCTAAAAAAAAGAAAATGAATTGAGCTTCAATCAAGTGACTTGGCTGAGATTAGACATGTAAGCTGCGGAAAAATTCGGTTTGGATATTTCGTTATTTCGTGATCCGAAATTCAATTCTGTTCGGGTTTCGTATTCGGACGAAATCCGAATTTTTATTCGTTTTGGATGAGTTTACGAATATTCGTTGCGAATGCCACGTAAAACCGTATACAGATATTAATACTAAAGCTGAGGCTCCCAGACCCGGATGGTATTTGGGAGCTCCCCAATGCAATTCAGAAATTCTGATCCCGAATGCCATTCGGGTCTGGGAGCCTCAGCTTTAGTATTATATGTATATACTGTATATGGCTCCCATGTTGCCGTAGCGAAATTTCGTATTCAGACCCATTCGGATGCAATAACCCAAAAAACACATCTGATTGGCCAGAAAAGTCACATGCCCGATTCAGTTTAATTTTTCTGAAATGGAAATTCGGATTCGGATGCATTGGGATTCGGAAATTTGGATGTCTCAGAGTTTCGGAAAATTCATCCGTATTTTGATTGGAAATGAAACAAATCGTACATATCTAGCTGAGATTATGTCTTCTGTCTGCTGCAGGCAGGTGGAGGCATTTCCTATGTCTCTTCTACCCCAGTGATAAGACTACAACATGTAAAAAGGGCTGCAGCAGGGGAAGATCTACACTCTCTACACTCTCACTACATTAAAGGAATTTCTTCAAGTAAGCTCTGATTGCATAATCAATAGCAACTCTAGTATGTATTCATGTTACAATGCTGATGTTATAACAGGAGAGGATATGCAACGCCTTTAAAAGATAAAATAACAAAAAAACGCTTTTGCTGCAATATTCAGCCTCAAGTCAAAGGTTTTCCCCACAGTGCATTGTTTCTGCCACTAGATGTCCTCAGTCTGATGGTAAACAGTATTCATACACCTCCTCTGAGCCCAGGTCATCCTGGATCCACCCCAGGCTGTGACTGGGCAGTGAAAGGCGAAGCAGCATTGTGTTGAACTCATCTCTCTGTCACTCTGCTTTCTCTTCCTGTCAGCATGCTCCTTGCCAGCACATGAACTGACTGGCTGCGTGTGCTGCTTTTTCCCCTCTCACTCCAGCCCTGCTGTACAGGAACTGCAATAGGCTGTTACCAGGTCAAATTCAGGTACTTACACTTGCATTTAAAAATACATTTAAAGGTAAAATACTGATGTGAATGTGCAGTATGTAAAGAGCTGCTTAGATTGTCAGCTGTATATACAGTAAATACCTGTAATAAACAACAATATATGAACACATTTTGCAGAATGCTATACTAAAGGAAATGATGGCAGGTCTTTCATGATCAATGCAACACCTGAATTAATTGTCCTCGGGTTACAGTTTGTGTATGATTTATTTTTATCTATTTTACTCATTTTATTTTGGCTCCTCACTCTCATTTACCAAAAAACACAAGCCAAACAAAGCATATTTGTTTTAAATAAGCTATTTTTATATATGATGTAGAGCATTAGATCTAAATGTTAGTACATGTACTATTTGGGTAATTATTTGTGTATTTTAGACACAATTAAATCTTTTCAGCTTCACATTCTTTCTTGCACCCCCACTGGCACTGCAGTAAACTGTGCACTTATAGAGAAGTAATGGCTTCCTCCCACATCTACTCCGTAGGCTCAAATATGCTGTTTATAAGGGAGAAATGGCAGAGTTACACCATTTTCTATACAGCTTGTGTTTTGTGTAGGTGGCATGTAAGTCTGTATGTTACGTACGTTAACCCACAAATCTTTGAACGGAACCTGTAACAATTTACACCAGATATCAGCAACCTTTGACATCCACATTAAGTGTCCATTCACAAAAGTAAGACAATTGGCATGCCAGTAAATAATAGTGCGCCATAGTTGTATAGTTTGTTTTTATTTGTTGCTCTTATAATTGTACTGCTAATGTCAAATTAAACCAATTCAGATCAACCACAGTTTATGGACCTTCAGACCTTAGATCAGACCCAACTCATGTAGCTTTACACCTTAGATTAGCACCCGTTTAAGCAACTTTAGACCTCAGGTCAATCTCAATTTAGACATCTTTAGATCTCAGATCAGCCCCAATTCATGCACCTTTAGAGCTCAGATTAACCCCAATTCAGGCACCTTCAGGCCTCAGTCTAGGCCCCATTCATGCAGCATCACACCACAGATCAGCCCCAATTCAGGCACCTTCAGACCTAAGACCAGCCCCAATTTGGGTACCTTCAGACCTCAAATCAGCTCCAATTCCCATACCTTCAGACCTCAGATTAACCCTAATTCAGGTAACTTCAGACCTCAGATCAGCCCCATTTCAGGTACCTTTAGAATTCAGATCAACCCCAATTCAGGCACCTTCAGACCTCAGATCAGCTGCAATAAATGTACCTTCACATACAGGTCGCCACAATTCCGGTACTTTCAGACCTCAGATTAGCCCCAATTCGGGCACCTTCAGACTTCAGATCAAGCCCAATTCAGGTACCTTCACACCGCCAGTTAGTCACAATTCAGGTAACTTTAGACTTCTGATCAACCCCAATTCAGGCATCTTCACACCTCCAATTAGTCACAATTCAGGTAACTTCAGACCTCAGATCAGCCTGAATTCAGGTTCCTTTAGACCTCTCATCAACCCCAATTCAGGTACCTTCACACCTCCAATTAGTCACAATTCAGGTAACTTCAGACCTCAGATCATCCCTCATTCAGGTTCCTTTAGACCTCAAATGAGCCTCAACGAATGCCCGTTCACACCACAGATCAGCCCTATTAAAGCTCCCTTAGACCTCAGGTCAGCATCAATTCATGCACCTTCAGACATCAGATCGGCCCCAGTTCATGCACCTTCAGATCTCAGATCAGCCCCTGTTCATGCATCTTCAAACCTCAGATCAGCCCCAATTCAGGCACCATCAAACCGCAGATCAGCCCCAATTCCATTACCTTCAGACCTCAGATCAACCCCAATTCGGGCAACTGCATGCACCTTCAGACCTTGGATCAACCTCAATTCAGACACCTTCACACCTCAAATCAGCACCAATTCGGGTACCTTCAGACCTCAAATCAGCCCTAATTCAGGCACCTTTAGACCCCAGATCAGTTCATGATAAAGAACATGTGGTATAAAGGGACTACACATTGCCTCTGTACATTAGTCCTTAAAACACCTTACCTGATAAAGTGTTGGTGGGTGTAACAAATCCAGCTGACCAAAGTTTGATCTTTTCACCATTGAGAGCTCAAAACCCTTATTTGGGTGCCCTAAAATGAGTGTTTCAGATGTTTTGGGGTTTCTCCTCTGTGCAATCAGTATGACTCTTTTTCATCTATCACCAGTATGCATGGTGATGATCATATTCTCCATATGCTTCAACAGTCATTTACCCACTTTTTTAGCGTTAACAATATTCTGTAGTGAGACTAAACATTGGTTTTTCAAAGGCCTATTTTCCAAGGAGCAGTGGTGTATCAAGTGCATGGTGACAGGTTCACCACACCATGGTTGCAGTCATTGACAGGACAAGATGCATACCAGGAACTGTTGGACAAATCAAACTCCTGCCTGGTAGTCCGGCAACAATGTCACTCTGCATAGTTAGAGCTTCTCCTCCGTCATATAAGTAACCCTCTGTCCACCAGTGTAAGGAGAACCTCACCACGGATGTCAACATAAATGAGCACTAAAACGCTGAACACAAATTTAAAGTGGGCAATATAGTGACCACCAATGTAATGGAGGGGGTAGGCACTACAATGACCGCCATTTTAACAAGAAGCACTAGTCTGATCACGAATGCAAGGGGGAGGGAGTTGATTGACCAACAATGTAACATGGGACACTACATTGACCACCACTGTAATGGAGGGCACTACATTGACCACCACTGTAATGGAGGGCACTACAATGACCACCAATTTAATGAGCCACTAGTCTAACCACCAGTGTAATGGGAGGGACTACACTGACAGCTAATGTAACATGGGATGCTACATTGACCACCAATGTAATGGGGACACTACAGTGACCACCAACTTAAACTGGGACACTACAATAATCACCAATGTAACGTGGGACACTAAACTTACCACCATTGTAAAGCTGGCCATACACCTTACAATTATCTGCAGATTTTCTATGGTCAGATGGAAACGGTGGAACAGATTCCTCTATCTACACTTAACTCTGTGGATGGAGTAATCTCCACCTGGGCCAATCTGTTGCACTTTTTCCATCTGACCACAGCAAATCTGCAGATAATTGTAAGGTGTATGGGCACCTTTACATGGGGCATTTCCCCGAACACCAATATAACATGGGACACATCACTAACTACCAAGCGAATGTGGGACACTGCACTGACTACCAATGGGACATTTCACTCACCACCAATATAGTGTGGGACACAAACAATGACTATCAGTGTAACAGTGGATATGATACTGACCCCCAGTGTAAGGGGACCTCCCAATTTGCATTTCAGAGTTGCTGTTCTGGCAATAATTATTAATTGTTCCATCTTATGAAAACATTATTCATGAAAATAATGTTGTTGTATAAAAGGAAGGGGGTGTTAAAAAATGCCCTCCTCCTAAATACTCTAGGGGTACTTGGCTAACCAGCCAATAACACTACACTTTTGCGTTCTTTCTTTTTTCCACATTGTCAAGGCTTTCTGCTATGGCAAAATAAAATCTCCCAAAATATCCTATTCAACCCTCTAATATGAAATTTGAAAACCCATAGGAAGCACATTTTCAATCTCTTTTATTTTTTACATGAGAAAAGATGATATTATTACTGACATTCCTTCTGGGTCACCTGTATTATTCATCCTTAATACTGCAATGGTGAAAGAATTCCGGCCTTCAGTTTGCACAAAACTAGTTTATCATTACATTATTTAAGTTATCCTCTAAAAATGAAAATAGTTTCTCCCTGACCCTTGTGTATAAAGCAGTATGATTGTAGCTGGTGTTTATGCCTCCACTTTGATGTGTACGGTGATCAAATGTTTATGAGATAGGTCACATTAATGGCAGCTGTTTCATACTCATCAAAAAGCTAAAATTTGCAGAAGACAGATTTTATTTCATTCACAAGACTTTGTGTGCATTGTGTGTTTTTTTTTAATCTCGCTAGGCTGTCATTATATATTTCTGTTTACCATTCTCACTATAAATTAGCAAAATTGAAAGTTTTAACTTTGCCAAACTTTCTAGGGTTAGGGAAAGAGAGTAGGCTTAAAGGAGGAGTAGAACAGGGGTTGAAATATTGGCACAGAGAAGGGGAGCGAATACTGGAGGGTAGGAAGCAAGTTCTGAAGAGGGGGGACTGAGAAGTGAATATTTGTCAGCCAGATATGCACTCAGCCCTGTGCAGTATAATGTGGCACTTGTCTCTTTATGGAGCAAGAAGAATGCTTGCAGAGTACTAACTACTACCTACTCATGTAACCATGACTAGCATTAACTGTTACTGCTAGCTTAGAGAAGGAGGTTCTGAAGCAAGCCATATGCCCCCCTTCCTCACTTTACAATCACAACAAAAATGCTGGAGAGTTTGATAGATTATATAGACAAATTTCCATAACCTTGGTAAATTGCTGATAACAAGGTGAGGTCCTGTCCCCACCCCCAGCTCTTTCCTTTTTTGGAGATTCATCAGAATGGTTGCATATTTCCCCCAATTGGGTAAATATTTGCTTGGATTGGTGAATTGGTAAAAACTGATCCATATTATCAATTACCAGCTCACTGAGAGTAGACTTCATGTCAGGACCCTCCATAAAGGAAGTCCATGCTAACAACACTGTATCCCTCTGTGTGACCAACAACCAGAGTTCTTAGTAAAACATGAATTAAAGGCCAAATAGACACAACCCCACACTCAACCGTGCCCTCAATATGTTGCCATAAACCCAAGTATATACAATGCAGGGGGTAATAAATGAAAACAAACTCTCCACAAAAGTATCCACTGAAAATCTAGTGTGTCCTCCGTGTACTATTCTCCACTTCTGTGGTAGTTGCTTGGTCCACCTCCAGTCACACCAGATGTCTGACACCAATGAAGTATCCTTCTGTTATCCTGATTAGCAGGTCTACTGGTCATCAGTTCAGTGAGATCTCTATAAAGAGGGAAAAATGAGAGCCCAATTACTTGACCCTGCTAGACTGCTTTACTCCAAACTAAATGAAATAAAATCCTCTCAAAGGCCCTTTCTTATTTTTATGCCTTTGTCTGGCAGGGTACTGGCAGGTGAATTGGCGTCTGTCCCTTTCCTGTGCAGTAGTAAGGCCTAGCACTGTATCCACAGTAAGGAAATCTTACTGGATAGTCACAATGAACTAACTGTCCAAAGAGGGCACCATTAGTCTACATTGACTTGATGGCACTAGACAGACCAGTGCACTTCCTGAAATGTGAATTTGTGACTGCGATCTCACATTCCACAAAGTCGGATAGAAGTGGCATTTCAGGACCGATCAGCTGTTTCAGGGCAGATCGGTTCTCCTGCACATACCATCTGCAATGCCGATCTGCCCTGGAACAGCTGAGAAAGAGTTGGAATTCTTTAACTTTTGCCGGTCACATATTCCACCGCCGAAAAAGTGGGCGTGATTACGTTAAAATGTGTGACCACGTGATCGGTCACACATTCCACTGCCAAAAAACTGGGCGGGATTACATTAAAATGTGTGACCAGGTCACCGGTCACACATTCCAATGCAGTCACAAATTTTGATAGAACACCGGATAACAGAAAGTTTACTGTTCATCGTTCATAAGCATGCCAGCCCGTGCCTCAGTGTGCAGCACACATTGAAGGTACTTATGTACACGGAATACATAGTATCACGTTTGTGACTATACATGTTTGTGATAGATTTAAATATATACTTGGGGGAGCACACACTTCCTCTTCCCCCCCATTCCACAGCTCCAATCTTTCGTTGCTCCTTTCTGACATCAAATGGTCCGTTTCTAGGTTACTAAGATGTCTAAGAATAATTATATAATGCATAATTCTGCTAATAGCTCTAATTGGTCCCATCATCCTGGATGTGAATGCCGCTCTTCAGCATTAATTAAAAGAATGAAAATTTACTCCGCAGCACTTTGTAGTCCAAACACGGAGATCGCCCTCTCGGGCTGTCTCTACGCGGATCGGCTCACCCGAGGGCACGTATGTCTGTTAACCCCTTAATGAAACATACAGGAGAGACAAGTGTGTAGCTGCTCTCTATTCATTATTACAGCAATTATCCCACTTCTGTGAAGTCCAGTAAGATGATTATATGAACTCGCCATTAAATGGGAGCTATCAATATGAATTAACTTATCATTCACAGGAGAATATAAAAGAGGTTAACGAGGGATTTTTATAATACTTCTTTTGTTCAATCCTTTCATGACTGGCAGTCATTGAAACATGGATACCCAGGCTAAATTACAGTCTGTGCGTATCGGTTAAATGGACAATAACTGACAATTTTTACACTGAACTCCAGGCAGACAGCTGAATACACAAAAAAAAATACATACATGGGAGCTGTTTGACCTGAATTTTAATTGTTTTGTCCACCCAATCCTGAGATTTACACAGGTCAGTCACACAGCATAGCCTTGCCTGGCAGAGCAGGAGACCTCATTTTTTTCTCCTACGCTTAAGTAACACTTACAGGTCTTGTCCCTCCCCCACCCTGTGACCGGACAGTAAAAGGAGAAGCAGCTGACCTAAGAGCTCATCTATCACTATGCTCTCTCCTCCTATCAGTCTATCTCTTGTTACAACATGAGCACTGCAGTACAACTGACTGGCTCCTTGTGTTGCTTCTCACTCCCCCAGTGTGGGGTCTACGGTACACTGATTGCATTGAAAACAATGCATTTAAATGCACTAATGATTACAGAGCTGCATTCATTTGTGTATTTTATATTTGCCAGGAGTTCAGCTTTCATAAATATCCTGCACATATTTTTTTATTACAGAGAAATTAAAGTGAATAATGTTATTTTAAATAATAATAAAAAGTATTATTGTTATTGTTATTATTATTATTATTATTATTTTAAAATGTACAGTTTTACTAGGGGCACAGCTGTGTAAGGGATACAAAATTCCTACTATTCCTGAACCTCTGTGACCCTCTTACTCTGACCCCCTTTGCCCTCAAGTGACACTAAACTCAGGAGTTAAATCTTAAAAATGCATTCAAGTACCATAAGTATTAACAAAATTGTATCTTATTTCTGTATCACTGGGCTGTAGAGCCTCAAATCATCTCTGAATTGGTGCTGACACTGTCCTTCCTTCTGGAGGGGGCTACTTTTGTTCCCCATAGTCCCTGTGTGTGTTATAAAGTAGTCACCACTCCAAGCTCACTACTGTGATGGACTACAATCTCAATACAAATTAGTAAACTAAACATGAGATTGTAGTCCATCACAGGAGTGAGCTTGGAGCGGTGACTACTTTACCAGGGGCGGACTGACCATACGCCGACACTAGGGGGGCCCGTGGCCTCACCCCCTCCAATAGTTTTTGGATTGCTGACTGAGCCCGGAGAAGACTACGGCTCGCCTCCTGCACCAGACTCTCTCTGGACGGGCCGAGCGTCCCATTGCTGTCATCCAGATGGCCAAGGTGAACCCCCCCCGAGATAGTGCCACTCCATCCCCCTGCCAGTGCTCTGCCACCCGCAGTGGTAGGACCGCTGCCTGTTAATGCAGCTGTGCGGGGACGGAGAGGCTGTGACAGTCAGGTCTGTGCAGCCTGGCGGACCTGCTACAGACACGGCAGGCACCGCCAGGCAGCAGATCCTGCTGTGTGGGAGAGGACCTTCTCCTGCTCTCCGTCCCGTCCTCTGGGCACCAAGAAGAAGCAATTTTCAGTGACGGAGCTACAACACATATTTGTGTGAAATCCGATTTCCCAGTACAAAGTCTGAGCAGCTTTCCTGACTCTCCTCATTGCAGAGTTCCACCTTAGGTCGCTGGCTGCTCTCCGGACCGTCTTCCTACAAGCACTACATATCTACATTGAGAGACGGCGGCGTGCCTCCGAGAACCCTCAGCTGCACCCGTTGCCTTTTATGTCAGGGGCCCCACTGAGGTCCCGTCCCAGGCTCCCCACTGGAGGATTTTTTTTTCCGTTTTTTTTTTCTAAAAAAAAAAATCTTGGATTCTTATGTGAATATTTTATGGTATTTATTTTTTTATAATATTTTATAGTATATTTTGATATACTTAATTTAATGTAATATAAGGCTCCATTCACATTTAGGGTTTGCATTTCCCACTTGGTCTTCCGCACGGGACGCAAACGCTATACAGACATTCCTCACTTACCGACTTACCTGTTTTGCGACCACTCGCACTTACGACGGACCGCCGCTCGACCTCCGACCTTGCGCGTCAGCGTCAGCGCGCCGTGTCGCCGGCGGAAGTGGTGTCCTCCGATCTTCACTGCGGGTTCCGGTAAGTATTTTAATTGCCCGATGTACAGTACACTGTTCGGTACTGTACATCGGCAACGCTATACAGTACTGTACTAATGCAGTACAGTACTGTATAGCGTTCCTCACTTAACGACCAATCCGTTTAACGTCCTGGTCGTAGGAACGGAACTCGGTCGTTAAGTGAGGAATACCTGTATGTGAAACAACTGCATGATTCCACTCGTTTGTGGCCATTATATAGCCACGAACGCACGAAATCTGCCGAATTAATGCACTTGCACTATTTTGGGGGCCACGTGGTTTCCGCAATAGAGGCCCTCTGAAATTCACGCCATACAACCGATCGACGGCTATAGAGCCGCTGATCGGTTGTATGTGAAACAGCCGTTAACGGCTGTAGTAACAAGCGGGTCTTTCCTGCCCGTGCGCGCGCGCTAGGGGGCGCGCGCGAGCAGGAAAAAAATGCCGTCTAGCGACGGCAACCCGCAGATAGGAGTCAGCCGTCCGTCCGTTTTTTCTTAACGGGCGGACGGCAAGAGGTTAAGGTGCATTTTTTTTCTGCTTTGTGCGGCTCCCCACGTATACGTACAGCTGACTATTCATGGACAGCCGCCGTGCATAGTCACAGCTCCATTCATACTGTCTGCGCGTATTCGGCTGTATGAATATGCGCGGAGCCAAACTAGACAGAAAAAACAATGCACGTTAATGTGCATTGTTCAGACTATTGCGGGGGGCTTGTGGGTGGGGCTTGTATGTGGGCGGAGCACAAGGGGGCCCCATAATCTTGTATTGCCCGGGGGGCCCATGTGTTGTCAGTCTGCCCCTGTACTTTACAATACACACAGGGACCATGGGGAACAAAAGCAGCCACCCTCCAGAAGGAAGGACAGTGTCAGCACCAATTCAGAGAGGATTTGATGATCTACAGCTGACTGATACACAAATAAGATACATTTTTGTTAATACTTAAGGTACATTAGATTTTTCTTTTTTTTCCTCTTGTCTCTATAGGTTGAACTCGATGCACTAGTGTCTTTTCAACGTGACTAACTATGTAACTATGTAAGGGTTAACATCTCTACTTGCTGCTCCTTCTTTGTAATGTTATGCGGAGCTATGAGGGGTTTGTTTATTATCATTTGTAAAGTAGATTTAAACACCTGCCTGTCCTAAGAAAGGGTTAAAGGATGACAATCCTGGCTTCTGCATTGTATGTTAATGAAGTTAATGAGAGAAACACAACTCTTACATTTCAGTCATAAGCCTTTCTATAAAGACAGATCATTGTGAAGGTGCTCAGCAAAACATACGTTTTGCCTGCTGCAGCAAAACATACGTGAATGGGAACACACAACCAACGTATAGAGGGGTTTTCTCAAATTTGACTGCAAAAGGGGAAATACACTTTAAGGGTGCTGGTGGTTAATGGTAACAAATCAGAGCAGAACACAACCGGCGCCAAAACCACTGTAATAAAAAAAAGCGCAATCCGTGTTAGCCAGTTGGGTCGTGTTTGATTAGCTGTCACTTTTTAATGTTAGAAGTATATGATTTGGAAGTCTTCATGAAGCCTCAGCACTGAAAGGTTTAAGTGCCATATACATGATGATGTGCAGTCTCGGGGAGGTACTGCGCATACGGCTGAATCATATAATCATAGCGCATTACAGAACTGGGAGTCCGTAGGCTCCTTTGTTATCTTGGCTTGTGTAATGCAATATGGTATTTTGCTAGTAAAGTTGCACGGTCACATTGTGTATAAAGTCCTCGCATCACTAACAGCTCCAGTTACAAAATTGTCTTAGTTCCAGGCGCCCAAATGATGGTAAACAAAGGGGATGTTTTTTGCCGTAGTACAAAGGTTATCCGATATTAATAAAAGTATCGCGGATGCAGGTAAAATCCTTATCTGCCCGCCTTTGTCCCTGTTTGTTTGCTAAATGAAGGCAATTCTCCATAATACCAAGAATTTTCGAGTCACCCGTTCACTTCATGAGAGCGGCGGTTTGTACAAAGGGCTGCTGAAAGCGGCCCTTCACTCTTAAAGCTGGCCATACACCCTGTCCCGATCCATTTTGCCACCTGGGACTGGTTGTGGTGCACGCACTCATTGGGGGGTGGCGGTGCTGACCTGGGAATGCTGGACTGATACCGCCACTCTAGCCGGCGGCCTGCCCAGCTCCTAGCAACCGGTGATGTCATTGGTTGCCAGGATCTGGGCGGGACACCGGCCAGAGCATTCCATGTTGCTAAGAAGCAGGGAGATGTATATGGCCCTTAGACATCTACCTGCCCAACTCGTTATACCTGGGATGCTCTGGCCGGAAAGGGGGCGACAGGCACACTGCAAACATTGTGCAGTAGACCAGCCATGCCACACTCTCCCTACCTCCACCCACGTGACCTTAAAAGAGATACCACTTGAAGCAACTGTCTCGGTCTGCCTCATTATATGGCATATATATGGCCCTAGGTGAGACTACAAATCCCATCATGCATCTGCCGATGAGAGGAAAGGGGGAAACCTAAATATGTATGAACAGTAAAAAATGGGTAGTTTGGGTATTGATGGCATAAAATACGCACATTTGATGAGTGACCTGTATTAGAAGACTAGCGAGGGCATAAAGAATGAACTTCACCCGGATGACAACAGTGGAAAAATCACATTCACCCATATTACAGTATTGCAGACATTTCTTCCTTGTTCATCACATTCCCTTGAAACTGAATGCAAGATATAACTGAGTTAGAGTGGCTGCAGAGAGCTGACTTTTGTTGTAAATGTTTGTGTTGTAGTAACTCCTACGCAAAGAGTTTCTCGTCCCTTCTAAAAGTAAACAGTTCACGATCCTGTAGAGAAATCTCAAATGTTTGACATTATCCTTATAAGGGTTTCCATAATGACCGAATCATGCAATCCAAGACACAGTTTTCTCCTGTGTGCCACTAACAGCTGAAATTCTAATCCTCAAAGCCCAATAGAATGTTATAAATCAGCTAAATAAACTCTTTGTGCATCAAAACCAAAGTTGTGGAAAGTCTTGCATTTCACTTTTATAAAGAAGCAGCCATAGCCAAAGTAAAACATCCTGTCTCCTGCCATCATGCTACAGGAAAGGACTGGGGTCTGCCTGAGAGCAGTAGTCTCTCTACAGCGGTCTGACTCGCCCCCTTGTGAGTCAGAGCTAGAGCTGTGCAATCAGCAGGGAGCATGAGCCTTACTGTTTGGAGAGCTATAGCTCTGACAGGGGGGCGTGTCAGACCGCTGAAGCGAGACCACTGCTCGCATACAGATCACAACAGTCCTTTTCTACAGAATGTTGGCGGAGGACAGGCCGTTTTACTTTTGTTGTGGCTGCATGCTTACAAAATGAACTGGAAGACTTTGCCCAATTTTTGATTACTTAAACTTGACCTGAGATGTGCCACGGTCACTATGGTCAGTATGCAAATAAGGGGGCCATACCCAAGAATAAAATGTTATAGAAGGGGTGAGGGAGGGTCGGGTGACACAAACTTCCCGACAGGTGAGTAGTGGAAACGGGGGGGTTTAAATGTGTGGGGCTCCGCCCACAAATTCGGCTAACAAGTTAGCCTAATGCTGGGCACACAAAAAAAAATCTTTACAGCCACTCAAATCACTCCCACCAAAAATTCAGGGGTGAAAATGTAAACAAACCTTTTGTACATGCCCACATATTTCATACAACCATGGCAGTAAAAGGGTTAAAGTTCACTTTTCTGTTGCAGCAGCTCTGAATAATGTTTAAATACGTGTAATAGGAACTAAAGATAGGCCCAGTGCACTCTGTAATTAGTTCCCAGACATTCCCTTCTCTTCTCAGCAGTGCAAGTCTTGGTAAGGACACTTACAGGCTGAGGGCTGTCGCTGTTACTCTGCTCCGCCAGCTTAGAGCACTGAAGTGTAAGTGTTGGAAGCAGCATTTTCTCTGAGAGCAAATGTTTTTTTTCGTGAGACATGGTTTTAACGAGATAAAACATTTGAGACTTAAATTGTCCTTTAAATATATATACATCATTTTATGACCACTGAGAGGTGAAGTGAATAACATTGATTATTATCTCCTTACAATAGCACCTGGACCTGGGTGGGATATATTCGGTAGCAAGTGAACATTTTGTCCCTAAAGTTGATGTGTTGGAAGCAGAAAATATGGGCAAACGTAAGGATTTGAGTGACTTTGACAAGGACCAGATTGTGATGGATAGACGACTGGGAGCAGCAGCAGAGCAACTCCAAAACTGCAGCTCTTGTGGGATGTTCCTGGTCTGCAGAGCTCAGGATCTACCAAAAGTGGTCCAAGAAAGAAAAAAACGGTGAACCAGCGACAGGGTCATGGGCGGCCAAGGCTCATTGAAGCATGTGGGGAGTAAAGGCTGGCCCGTGTAGTCCGATCCAATAGAAGAGCTACTGTAGCTCAAATTGCTAAAAACGTTAATGCTGGTTTCCGATAGAAAGGTGTCTGAACACACAGTGAAATGCAGTTTGGGGCTGTGTCCACCGCCAAAACCGCCTACAATGGAGATGTGAGCATCAGAACTGGACCACAGAGCAATGGAAGTAGGTAGCATGATCTGATGAATCACATTTTCTTTCACATCATGTGGCTGGCTGGGTGCGTGTGTGTTGCTTACCTATGGAAGAGATGGCACCAGGATGCACTATAGGAAGAAGTCAGTGTTGGCAGTGCCATGATTTGAGAAATGTTCTGCTGGGAAACCTTGGGTCCTGCCATTCATGTGGACGTTCCCTTGATATGTACCACCTACCTAAACATTGCTGACCAAGTACACCCCTTCATGGAAACGTATTCCCTGATGTCAGTGGCCTCTTTCAGCAGGATAATGCACCCTAACACACTGCAAAAATGGTTCGAGAATGGTTTTAGCAACACAACAAGGAGTTTGAGGTGTTGACTTGGCCTCCAAATTCTCCAGATCTCAATCCAATTAAGCATTTGTGGTATGCGCTAGGAAAAGGCAAGTCTGATCCATGGACGCCCCACTGCGTACCTTACAGGACTTAAAGGATCTGCTACTGACAGCTTGGTACTAGATACCACAGCATACAGGTCTAGTGGAGTCCATGCCTCAATGGGTCAGGATTGTTATGGTGGCAAACGGGGGATCTACCCAATAGACATGTAAATTTAATTTTGTTCCAAATGGATATTCGTACTAATTTCGTTAAATTCGCACATTCGGATGGATTCAATTTTCCGAATTTGAACGCAAACTAATCCGAATGGTCCTGTAACAAAAATTTGGATCTGTCCGAATTTCAATCAAAACTAAACTAAATCGAACATGGGACTGTTATCTAGTCAGATGTTTTTTTTGGCTGTTGGGGATTGCAATACAGGCGAGGTCATGTGACATCGTTCCGGAACGAAAATTCGAACAGATCTGAAATCCCAATGATTTCAACGAAAGAAAAATCCGGATTGATCTGAAACAAAATGAAACAATTTTTTTTGCGGGGTTACTTGTCTACTACTCAATTATATTAGTCAGCCCTAATATGTGTGTGTGTGTAAATTACAGCGTACATGTGATTCACACAATAACCCTACCTTGGTCTATTTGGTGAACTGTAAAATAAAAAATGTTTTTGCTAATCAAAATGTAACATTAGGGTATAAAAGTTTTATATGTTTAATATAAGGGACATTTCGAGGAAGAAATATTTCCAAGGGCTAATCTCCAAAATTCATCTGTCCCCAGAAACCAAGACTCTGCAACTGCCAAAGCGATGATATGGAAGCAACAGCTTGTAATCCAGTGTTAACAAATTTCTGTTCCTGCTCAGCGGGGCGACTACATACAAATGCAGCTGGATTACTGTATGGAGAGATGGTGAATAAAGAGAATTGAGGCGGAGGAAAGGAGGAGAAGAAAGAGGGGAGTTGAGTGAGTTTACTGATTGAGGGAGAGACAGAAAGGGGTGGGAATTGATAAGAGGAGGAGAGAGGGTCAATAAGAATAAAGATAGGAGTGCAGAGGAATACAATCGGGTCCAGACTAGCATGCTAACTGCTTCCACTCTACCTCTGCAATACTATCCTGGTCTGAATGCTTCTCTCATCTGCACTGCCAACAGACTTTGATTTTGCCTGAACTCTATGTACAGCTGAATACATCTGGAGCTGCTGACTTCTATTTGTTTGAGGACAGATTCTGGCTGCGTTTTCAGTGCAAAGCAAACACTCATCCGTCCCCTTGCTGTATGGGAAGGAACTAGCCTAATAATGCTCTTCAAAGAGTGATTGCGCTTAGCGCCTCTGCCAATCCGTTATCTGCATGCAGTGTTTGAATTGCTTTCAATTTGCAAGAGAAATATCCTTGTTTGCTCAGGGCTCAAAATATTTACCTGTGGGTGCATGCTGCGCAGCGCCACTTGCAGTGTGGATCAGAAAGATGTTCCTGAACTAGAGTTAAGAAGTGTACCTTTCACCTTTTTCTTTGGCTTTGGATAGAGAAAGCCTAACCGATGGATTCTTGACTTTAAGTTTGCGTTACCTTCGTTTCTCCAATGCTTGAAAATACTTCCACCGTTTGGAATTGCAGCATCTGCAGCACATCTCTGCTTGGGGACACCTGTAAGATTTCCGTCATGGTGCTACTGATTGTGACAATCACAGTGGGCAATGTGTTGTGTCTTCTGGTCTTTGTGAGGACTAAGCAGCTCAGGGCCTCTCAGGGTCTCCTGAAGATCTCTTTAGCTTTGGCAGACCTGGCAGTTGGAGTGCTGGTAGTGCCTTATTCTGTGTACGTGGAAGTGATGCGTCTTCTGTATGGACTGGAAAATGTTTCTAGAGCTGCCGAACCAGTCATTAATACCCAAATTCCTTGTTTCATCATGGGTCCCATCTTCGCTGGCTGCACGTTTGTCTCCATCTCCACCATATTCTTGATGTCCGTTGAGAGGAGCATTGCTGTACTGAGACCTCTTCATAAGCGGGTTGTGATTACTAGGAGAAGGACCGGGTTCCTTGCCGTGTTCTGCTGGATCTTCAGCTTTGTTTTTGCCATGGTGCCCATGATCTTCAGTCGAAACTTAACTCTGGAGTACAACACATGTAGCAAAATGTGCACATATTCCTTCATTGCTTTGCCACCAGAGGGTCCTGCCTTGAACATCATGCTCATCTTTCCGGCATTTGACTTTTCCTTGCTAGGTGGCACCTATGCCATCAATTTTATAACTTTTGCAGCCATTAGGCAGTATAGCCGGGTGAGAAAGCAACTAGAGGCGGACTCTCAGAGCACATGCAGTAAAGTTTCATTTTCAGATATCACAGCGGCCAAGACCATCGGAATCCTCACCTTTGCTTTCTCTGCCTCCTTCGGTCCCATTGCAGTGTTTGTGATGGGCAATGTCTTAGGTTATGACTGGTGTGAGTTTTCTTTCTATGCATTCTGGATCCTCACCTCCAACAGCTGTTGGAATGTCGTCATCTACAGCGCCCGTGACTTGAAATTCAGGCAAGGGGTCCGCGAGCTTTTCAGCAGACAGGTGTTCAAATCCCCAAGCCACCAGCCGAGACCTCAGTGCACCGTCAAGGAGAATAGCTCATCTCCTTGTGTAGCTGTTCTCAAAGAGATTTTCTTTCCAGAAACGGCTTGAATTCCTTTTATGTTCTCTGAAAGGTTGAGTGACGGTTTTGACAATCATAAATAGCAAGCCAGTTAACTGATGCTGAGCTCTGGACCATACGTTCTCGAATGTTAAACAGATTTCGGTCCTCACATTGCAAAGGTCCTTGAGAATGCAGAACCATTAGGGATTTGAGTCCCTCTGAGGTTTCAGATGTGATCAGACCATTTAACCTGCAGGCAAAGTTTAATTTGATTTTTTGTAGTCTTTTTATTTACTCCTGTGGGCTGCTATTTAAAAAAAAACATTGTTCTTATTTATTTTTAGGTCACTTGTATCTATTGTAGATATTTTATATATTTCCCTAATTTAGCAAAAAAAAAAAATCCGAAGATGGACACTTGGCCACGTCATTGGTCAGTTTTGTTGAAGTCTAGATGAAATGCCTCAAGAGGATGATCTGTACCATTGCTGGAGCACCATTACAGCCGGTGTCAGTTTAATGCTGCCCCGTGCATAATACCAGGGAAGGATGTCAGGAAGAAATGCTGTGTTTATTACCACCTCTGGCACTTAACTCTTTCGTTGCCAAGCTTGTTGGCATAACACTGGAAGAAGAACGTTCAGCCAGGGCATTGCAAATGGAAAATCACTTATAACGTTGGTCTGTGTTGCTGCATGTTAAATTGTAGGATTGGTTTTACTAGTGTTAGCCTATGGGTGGTAAAATGATATATGAAAATTAGACATAATAAAGCAAATATTCTTTCAGATATGTTAGACTTTTTTGTCATGTCTCATCTTTGTCAATGCCACTTAATGTCCCATATCCATTCTCCTATAAATTCTCTGCTAGCATTCTTGCAGATTACATGAAATGTCAGTTGAAGTATATTGCTGTTGCATGCGGAATTAGCTGGTTAATCTCTTTTCAAGCCCCATATTTTGCTCCTGCTGATGGCAGATGTCCCACTTTCTTTCTGTAGCGGGATCTGTTGCTATCGTACCTTCTCGCTGCAATGTATTTCATTATTATGTTGTTGAACCTAGGGGTTAACGTCTGCGGCGGCATATGCAGCTCTCAGCCACTAATTAAAGGGAAGGGACTCATATTAAACCACGCGCAAAGAAAAGCGTGCAGAGTACAGTGACACATGTCAAGCCATCAAAAACCATCTCTTAAAGGGTCAATCCACCCAATATTAATATTTCACATTATGGTAGACTGAGAAGAAACAAAGCATCTGACATTTTCTGTCTCTTGGGAATTTTATTGGTCCTTGAGTGGGTTCTGGATCTTCTGTGCCTATTATGAGAAGCTCCTACTCTCCCCCGTTGGATATATCCGCAATGAATAGGTATAAGTGGGCCCTTAATTATTTTTTAAATGTATGCATAACTGGACTAAAGTTTAATATTATCTGCCTACACCCTAGGACAGGACGTGGGTTACTGGCAGGGTCACCAGGCAAAAATAAAGGGAAAAAAGCCTGAGAAAAGAAAACTACTGCAGTCGCCATATCACCAAGATTGGTAAACTGCAATATATAACATTTTTGTTTCTGGCTTTAGATACAGTTTGAGACAGATACAGTACATCCAGGTAACTAGCATTTTCAAAAAGAGGCCAAGAGCCCCCTTTCTTCTCTGATGAGAAGATGAGCCTAACTTCAGCTAGATTTTATTTTAGTCTTGGATAGAGTGAGGAAGAGTTAACATTTGTGGTTATATTTTTATTTTATGGTTATGTGATTGCTCCGAGTGCTGGGATCAGAGATTGCAAAAGCTAGTCATCCAGGAGCCGCTGTCAGAGAAACTGTGGAGGGCAGGGGTGTGTGGCAGCTGTAATTGTTGAGCAGGAGCCGCTGTCACTTAAACTAAGGAGGGTTGGATGGGGGGTGTGGCAGCAGTAATTTTTGAGCAGGAGCCGCTATCACTTAAACTAAGGAGGGCTGGATGGGGGCGTAGCAGCTGTAATTGTGGAGCAGGAGCCGCTGTCACTCAAACTAAGAAGGACCGGATGGGGGGTGTGGCAGCTGTAATTGTTGATCAGGAGCTGCTGTCATTCAAACTAAGGAGGGCTGGATGGGGCCATGTAAATATTCAAAAAACCAAGAAAGGGCGCAGAAAACACTGGCTAGTTAACAAAGTAGTGATGAAAAACTGAGGGTGGTGGCACTTACGTGTGAATGCCAGGATCTGGAGATGGACGGCCGGTATGGAGGATCGGGGCACTCGTGGTGTGGTGTCCGAATGTGATCGATGTATTGATCCAAGAGGTATATCCACGGGAGAGTGTAGATGAGAAGAGGGGACTTCGTCTGAAGTGCCGTGAGGGGTCTGTGCGGTGTGGGAGAGAGGCAGGGGGATCGCTGTGGTATCGGCAATAGGCAGCGGGCAATGGACGGGGCTGTAACAGCCGCAGCTGTGTGTGTCTCAGCGGGCGGTAACTGTCAGATCTGCTGGGGACCATGTGCAGAAGCAGCTGGCAGAAGCCGCAAGTCGAATCCAGTGACGTGTTGGAGAGGGATCATTCAGACAGGAACCGGGTGTTGGATAGGGCTGTGGCAGCCGTGGCCGCGTGTGTCAACGAGCCGTCTCTGTCGGGTCTGCTGGGGACAGTCAGACGCCGGGGCTCGAGTTGATGGTGGAGTGGAGGGGGATCCAAGAGCGGACGAGAGCGACGCGTTTCAGATCAGGAGACGCTGTCATTTAAACTAAGGAGGGCTGGACGGGGGGTGTGGCAGCTGTAATTGTTGATCAGGAGACGCTGTCATTTAAACTAAGGAGGGCTGGATGGGGGGTGTGGCAGCTGTAATTGTTGATCAGGAGCCGCTGTCACTTAAACTAAGGAGGGCTGGATGGGGGGTGTGGCAGCTGTAATTGTTGATCAGGAGACGCTGTCACTTAAACTAAGGAGGGCTGGATGGGGGGTGTGGCAGCTGTAATTGTTGATCAGGAGCCGCTGTCACTTAAACTAAGGAGGGCTGGATGGGGGGTGTGGCAGCTGTAATTGTTGATCAGGAGACACTGTCACTCAAACTAAGGAGGGCTGGATGGGGGGTGTGGCAGCAGTAATTGTTGATCAGGAGACACTGTCACTCAAACTAAGGAGGGGTGGATGGGGGGTGTGGCAGCAGTAATTGTTGAGCAGGAGCCGCTGTCACTTTAACTAAGGAGGGCTGGATGGGGGGTGTAGCAGCTGTAATTGTTGATCAGGAGCCTCTGTCACTCAAACTAAGGAGGGCTGGATGGGGGGTGTGGCAGCTGTAATTGTTGATCAGGAGCCACTGTCACTCAAACTAAGGAAGGCTGGATGGGGGGTGTGGCAGCTGTAATTGTTGAGCAGGAGCCGCTGTCACTCAAACTAAGAAGGACCAGATGGGGGGTGTGGCAGCTGTAATTGTTGATCAGGAGCCACTGTCACTCAAACTAAGGAGGGCTGGATGGGGCCATGGCAGCAGTAATTGTTGAGCAGGAGCCGCTGTCACTTAAACTAAGGAGTCCTGCAATCTGACTTTATGACTGTAGGCACAGAGTCCTGAAGTCAGAAGAGGAGATGCAAACTGATCACGCTAGGACGGATGTGCTTCCATAGCTAGCATGATCCATAACAAACAGGAAGAGGGTCTCTGCTAAGGGGAATGACAGGATCATCAGTTATTGTATGACTTTCCCACATCTCATGCATGATGCTGAGATTGCTCTGAGTTCACAGTGGGACAAAGCAAAACAGTCCCAAACTTTTTTTTATTTAAGGCTCCCATACACTGTAATATATTTCCTTTTCAGGTCGAATGTGTTGTGATGTAATTCTGCAGTATGTCCAATAGATGGAGCTGAGGAGGATTGAGAATAAGTATAATTTCCTATGCTCCTCAGGTCCATCTATTGGCCATACAGCAGTATTACATCACAATACGTTTGACCTGAAAATAAACTATATTAAGAACATTTAATTTTGCAGCTATTTGCACAAAACAAACGTTCACAGAGATTTGCACGGTGAATGACCCTGCCAATTGTTTACAACTAAACCTCTTACTGTCTTTAATTTACATCCCACTGCACCTAGCTGCCCTGTCAGCTAAATTCCTATCATGACCATCTGAATGACCCTGAATCTGAACCAGACATGTGCCCCAATCCCTAAGCACAACAGAAGAGATTTCATGGCACGGAATTATGTAGAGAGTCATGTCTGGGAGGAACTACAACCTCTTGTCACGTGATCCTGTGACAAGTACAGAGTTAGGTATTTGGGACCTGGGAACACACAATGGCCTACATTTTCCCAGGCTTAGAAGTGTACTGGCAACCACATGGATTTAGTAAGTGCACCAGCTGGACACAATGAATGCCAAGATGTAAATTACGCTTCCATTTTATCTTTGACTGGAGTTAACCTTGGATCAACAAAAACCTAGTTTAACAGCAATAATCATCTGCCTTTATTCTCTAAACTCTATCACACTGTACCCAAACACTCCCAATTCATCCCATACAAACCCTTCAGTAGACAGATTGCCCAATGTGATCACTAACACCTCTGTGGGTTTATATATACAGCATTAAAGCTGAACTGGTTCCAGTCCTGTGTCTTCTTTCTTCCTCCATTAACAGTAGTCCTCTCAGAAGAGAGGCAATGGCTTCAGCGCCAGGTGAAGATTGGGGACCGGTTATGCGGACTTATCTTCAGCGCACCCAGAAACAGCTCTCCCAAGATACATGGACATTAAACGTAGGTTAGTATGAAACCAGAAGGTTCAGATACAGAAGGTTCAAATTGGGATACAATCTACCCTGTACTGTGACGCAGCACAATAAACACTGCATGGCAATACTCTTCAATCACACAAATGACATCCACATTGCGGCATGATGCCTGACGAGTAGCAAGAAAAAAGGTCCTGGGCCCTCCGCGCCATTCATGATGCCGCTTTAACCCATACTGAATATGTGGTCCCTTAGGTACCACCAGAAATACTGATGTTGCTGCCCCTTTATTATCCAATCAGCAGGCTGCAATTTATGCATTTGCCATGCCAGAGAAAGAGGTGTCATTCTCCTCGGTGTACTGCGTGGCAGAATCACAAAAGTGGCCGGACAGAATGACATATTGTTTGGCAGTTATAACCACTCGCATATGTGTATTTAGACTACCTGTTGAGTTGTTTGCCTGGAGATCAGCTTAGAATCTCCACCTACTCGTTCCGAGATAATCTTTTTTTAGATCCAGGTAATCTTTATATGGTGACTTGACTAAGCTGCCTGGGTCCTGCTAGAAATGTTGAGATGTTACATTAGGCCCCACAATGCATTGCTGAATTACCTTTACGCTATACATCGATCAGCCATAACATTGTGACCGCCCACCTAATATTGAGTAGGTCCCCCTTTTGCCACCAAAACCTGTCGAGGCATGGACTCCACTAGACCTCTAAAGGTATGCTGTGGTATCTGACACCAAGTTATAGTAGCACATCCTTAAATTGCAAGGTTTTTGCAGCACATCCCACAGATGCTGGATTGGATTGAGATCTGGAGAATTTGGAAGCCAAGTCCCACAACAGCTGCAGTTTTGGAGTTGTCCTGACCCATTCGTCTAGCCAGGGCCAGATTTCCCACAAGGCCAACCAAGGCCCGGCCTCAGGGCAGCAGGGAGTAGCGGGGCAGCAGGGGTGCGGAATTCCTATCTCGCGATGCCCAGGACATGCAGTTCCAGGTGGGTAGTTGTTTTCAACATTTAGCTAAATGTACAGCGTGGAAGCCGCCGCTTGTTTTGTACAAGTGATCTCGGTGATGTCGCCGAGATCACTTGTATGCAGCCTGCAGGTCTGCCATTCTCCATTGGGGGGTAGGGGGTGTGTAGTGGGTAGGGGGCGCATTGAGGAACCTGGCCTTGGGGCAGAGCCGAGAGAGTAAATCCGGCCCTGCGTCTAGCCATCACAATTTGGCCCTTGTCAAAGTTTCTCAAACCTTACAAGCACCCATTTATTCTGCATCCAACACATCAACTTCAGGGACAGAATGTTCACTTGCCGCCCACTTCCAGGTGCCATTGTAACCAGATAATTAATGTAATTCACTTCTCCTCTCAGTGATCATGGTTGATTGTTGTGTGTTCAGTGATAACTGAGGCCACAGAAGAAAACCGATGGTTAAAAAACGGTATTTATAAAAACCCAAGAAAGACGCCCAACTGATAATTAGCATTTTCCAGGGGAGATGGGAAAGTCTATTGAGCATTGAGCAGAAAGAACAAAATGAAGACAACTGAAGTGTAATACCTGATTTCACCCTCTGGCTTTCTAAGGAGGACAAAGTGAGTTTCATTTGTCAAAGTGTCTCAAAGAATTAGGCCTCGTTCACATGGGCTGCAGGTCTAACACATCTCTGAAAAGCGATTCGCAGTGAATCAATTTTCAGAGGCGGTTTAGAGCCACAGAAGTTCAGGAGGCAATATTGCCGTCTCCTAATTGCCTGTTTTTTTTCCGACCCCAAGGGGGATTTTACATTGAAATAGCACACACAAACTATAACTGTGTGCCAAATGTTTGGCACGTGGTTGCAGGTTGGGGCACAGTCCTATTAACTTCAATGGACACATTTGGCATGCGACACCCCCTGCCGAAGTGACATGCTGTAAAAAAATTGCTTCGTGACCACAACCGTGTAAAATTGTAGGTTGTAGGTCAGAAGAGGTAAAAATGTGGATCAGCCACCTGTTAATATCACCCCTTTTTGCCGGCCCATGTGAGCAAGTCCGAACTGTTCCAAACAATCTGACTTTCCATTTCCATTTTAAAACTGTACTTCTAAGAAAAGAAGCCATTTGATTGGTTGGTACCGGCCAACAGAGATAATTCCTCTTTGAGACACTTTTGATGAAGAGTTTACTTATGTCTTATAGACATGAAAGGTCAGTTGGAGAACCAGTCATGGGATAAACATGAAAACTTCTTTCCAAATACAGGTAGTGATGTCACATGGAACTGCCTTCCCAGAGTCCCCTGGGCACCATGACGGTGCTGGGAACATCCTCAGTCCCCAATGGAGGAGTGCCTATGTATGTTTCCATGGGGGGTGTCTTTATTTATCACCTTTTCTTACCCATGTGGACAGTGCAATGGTTCACCAGGGAGGCTGTTAAAACCTTTTTGCCCTCCATAGGGGGGGGAGGTAGGTGGTACATACAGTAACCCCACCCTTGCTAGCACCCCATGTGGGCATCAGGAGTGCCAGAGAGCAGGTACCCTTCACCATCAAGCTCTGGTGCTTTCAGAGGAAGAGGACCCCCTTTTTTTTAGTTTTTAAGTCACCCTAAAGCAAGAACTGGGGGAGAGTCCATTGTCAAAGATGGAATGCAAAGCAGCTACTATCTTTAAAAGAAAAACAGACAGCAAACCTGGTAAGTTCTGAGATCTGCAGCATTATTGGCTTTTTACATATTAGGATTCAATAACACTTTAACATCTCCCACTTAGCGTATTCCATTCTGGTAACAGTTGGATACACAATTGAATACAATCAACATATTGTTGAATGTATTACAGTACATTGTGCATTAACTGGTTCGGCAATATGTTTTTATATAACTCATTCAGACTTATATAACATTGAAATACAAAGACTAATGATGTTTAATAAAGGCCAAAGCACTACAAACATGCTTATTATGACTTAAAGGGAAGACGGGGTTGTAAAATGAGGGGATATTGGATGAAAATTCCATTTGCTGCCAGAGCACAATTTCTCTTTGGACACGGACTGTTTTTGTATTCCAGAATCCTGCTGCTCTGCTTTCCGGGCATCCTTGTCAGCGTGGGTGCTCGAAATGGCCGCGGTAGTGCCGCCAATACTGAAACTTGTTAAAGATACCACCAGCACACCATATTGAAGTGAAGAGCACGTCTGTTTATTGATGCTTCATGTCAAAATAAATAACAATGTTTCGGGGCCACATAGGGTCCCCTTCATCAGGCTTCAAATGACTGGCTGTTTTTGAGCACATTAACCATTAGGGCCCAATTACATTTGTGCGGTGCGTTTAACGCACATGCAATATGTGCATCATGGGCTTTCGACTCACCAAGTCACAAAAATCGGACATGTCACAAACTTTTTGCTTCAGCAGACGGCATTGCAATATGGTTGCAGTGTTTTGCAATACATATGCTTTGCCTGAGTGCTCTGGGAATCTATTAAAAATTAACATGAACATGAGCTGCCATGCATTGCAGTTAACGCATACATTTCTGCAACAAACGGGTCAACCCTTACTTCTATACCACCTCCTCAATGGAATCACTAACCTAGAACAAGTGCGCAGATTAGAAAGTCAGAGAGATGTGATAGATGCTTGATATACATATTTGTTTCGGTTAAGTGGCTGCAAAAGTAGTGAAGCCATTGACGTGACATAGTGGCCAGGCAACTAACAGTTTCAGAAGGAAATATCATCAACAGCAGCCTCCATAATTTCTTAGTACAGATCGCCTTTCATTTCCAACATACCAACTGACATAAAATACTACTCACATGGTAATTGCTCCCGACTGCAATTCGGACATTCGGATCCCGAATGCCATTCGGGTCTGGGAGCCATATACATATATTACTATAGCTGAGGCTCCCAGACCCAAATGGCATTCGGGAGCTCCCAAATGCAATTTGTAAATTTGGATCCTGAATGCCATTCGGGTCTGGGAGCCTCAGCTTTAGTATTATTTGTATATACTGTATGTGACTCCCATGTTGCCGAACGAAAATTCGTGTATAGACCCATTCGGATGCATTAAACGGAAAAACACATTGTTGTTGTTTGTCCCAGCCTACAATCTCCCATTATAACATCTGCAGTGTAATAAGAATACATACAACTAGAGTTGTTTTTGATAATGAAATCAAATTTTACTTGAAAAAATCTCTTTTATGTAGTGAGTGCTGCCTTCTGTCTGCCCATCACTTTCATCAACTTCCTGGATTCCCAGTGTGCTTTGCCCCTCTTTCCCTGCTGCTGGACATGATGTAATCTCAATTTCTCAAGACTACGTAGCCCATCATGCGTTGCTCCCACCAGGCAATGATATTGTTACATTGTTACATTGTTCAGATGTTCAGATGTTGTGTTGTAGTTCAGACAGCAGGCTTTGTTAGAGTGGTGGCACAGGAAGTGCATACTCGCAGGGCTGAGTGAAATGGTGTCAGTGCATTGAGGAAGTCCATCTTATGGACATCTTCAATAAGTACATTTACAAACTTCTAGATGCATATGGTTATTAGGAGCGGGATAGAACTTATGGGAATTGAATATAGAAATACAGATTTATTTTTAGTTTTGGACCATTGATACCCTTTAGCTTTTATTCATGCCGGAAGTTTAGCTTTCAATATTCTTCCAAAAAAGGATTAAAGGGTTACAGAATACAAAGCATTCGGTGGATGGACAAGAGGAGAGGATGGGATTGTGTGTATGAGAGCTGCAAAGGTGACATTAGTGGTCTAATAGACAGTTGTCATTATCAGTTGAGACCTAGATGTGAACACTGCTCTAACGAAAGGTAAAGATCTAGGACAGGGGTGGGCAGCTCCAGTCCTTCAGCTGTGCTTTAACTACAAATCCCAACATTCCTCTGCCTTTGGGAGTCACGCCTGTAACTGTCAGTCTTGCAATGCCTCATGGGACTTGCAATTCCACAACAGCTGAAGGGCTGGAGTTGCTCACTCTTGATCTAGAAGCATTACATGTTAATGAGAGGAAACTCAGTGTGTCCTTAGTCTTTTTATGGGGACAGATTTGCTTTGGAATTGTTCACAGCAGCTTTCAGTCTGCCCTAAGGCCTCCTCCAAAGAAACTTCCAAAAGGTGAGAAATACTTTTATAAAAATTATTTTTTGTTATGCTGTGTAAATGAGAACACATAAGAAAAAAACATATAGTGGACATTTCTTAAATTTGTGAAAGTGGAAATACACTTTAGGGATTCCGTGGTGTCACTTCCACGCCCACAGCCTGATGATTGGACAGCAAGAACAGTTGCTAGCTCCACCCTCTCATGCTTACAGCACATGTGCATGCAGCAGAACCTGACTGGTTCCTTCTGCTGCCCCTCGCACTCTTTATCTTCAGCTTTAATGACTAGAAAATAGGCAAAATATTTTCACCCAACCCAATATAGGTGTGACTTTTAATTGAGTCGATTGTTTGATTCAGAGATCAAAAAATAAACACATTTTAATCAGTCTGAACAAAAACAAATCATCAAATGTACCAATATTACAATTGTATGGTCATTTGTATTGTGTTGCCACCAAATATAATTTATAACTAAAAATAAATGACTCATCACTCAGCAATGACATACCTTTAAAAAGGACTAACAATACACAACCCTGAAGAATTACTATCGAGGACATTTCGTGCTAAGCAAAAATGACAGAAAGTGTTACGAATATAGGTGTGGAGATTTAACCCACAAATTGATCTTCTGCTCCTAGAAATTGTCAAAATGCCTATTTTATATAGTCAGTGTTTTGTTTTGTAGATTTAGAGGACCAAGCTATTGATTGGTTGAAAGGTAAAAAGTTCCACCAACTGCAATACGGGTGTACCTTCAAATAGGTCCTCTGTGTCCTTCGGATATTTATTCAATTGGTTTTTTATTTATTTACCCACCTTTTTTTGTCTTTTTTTGTTTTTGGTACATTGTATAGAGGAATATAATATATACAGTGTATATATATATATATATATACCTAAAAAAAAGTTCACTTATCCCAGTAAAAATCCAGTGGATATTAAATACCACCAAACAAAAGCTCTATAGGTCTCCAAAAAATTATAAAAAATTAATTCGGGAATACCATGACCTAGTAATGGTCTGGTAATGAAGGGGTATTACAGGCTGGTACTCAAGTGGTAATATGTTAGACACTCCAATCCATCTCTCTTCTCGTCAGCTCACCTTTTCATTCTCATCACGCATCACTAGTTTACTGACATAACAGGGTGGATGTCGCATCACTTCCTCAAACTCAATCTTTTATAAAATGAGGTCATAATATAGGGTGCTAGGTGTAATCCTGGACTCTGACCTCTCCTTCAAAACCCACATCCAATCACTGACCAGATCTTGCTGTCTTAATCTCCATAACATTTCCAAAATTTGTCACAAATTACCCCACGAAGCTAATTCATTCTCTCGTCATTTCTTGCCTTGATTATTGCAAGTCCCTTTTTGTTGGCTTACCTCTACATAGGCTATCCCCACTTCAGTCCATCATGAATGCTATTCACAGACTCATCCACCTCACCAACTGCTCAATGGGGCCACCCCTCTCTGCCAATCCCTCCAATGGTTTCCGATAGCACAACACATCAAATTTGAAATACTAACAACAACGTACAAAGTAATCCACAACACTGCCCCCAGTTTCATCTCCAACCTCACCTCAAAATATCACCCTAACCATTTCCCCCAATCCTTCCAAGATCTCCTGAATGCCTTTAGGTAACCCCTGAAAACTCATCTCTTCAAGGAAGCCTATTCCTCTTCCTTTTAAAAACTGTATGTCTACTCATTCAATCAGCTCATCCATCAGTTATTACCTTCTGTATCACTTGCCCCTCCTTGTAGATTGTAAGCTCTCACCGGTAGGGTCCTTCTAATACGTTTATATAGTATTGTATTTGTACTGTTTCCCCAAATGTTGTAATGTGAGCAAACTGTTGGCACTATATACAGTAAATCCTGTACATTATTAATAATAATAATAATAATAATAATAATAATAACAGATGGTCTCCCTGGCCAATAGAGAAGATAAGAGCAAGGGGATTATAGATCAAACTTATCTTCTACAGGAGGGTCAAGACATGCATACAACTTCAACCGTCTATATCTCTAGATCTGCTGGTTATTCAGACAGAAGGATTTTCACTAAAGGTGACCACTGCTTATATTCTTTCATTCTGGAGTTGGGTTGATTAAACTCCAAGCTTGGCGGTGGTCCTGGTTAAATCAGATGATTGCTAACAGCTTTCTAACGCCTAGCGGGGCTCCTAAAGGGTTTATGTAAAGCGAAAGTATAAGAGACTCAAGCCATAGGGGTTGGTCCTGGTAGAATTGTTATTACAATAGAAGACACAATCAACAGTCAACCTATTCTGGGGTTACACCCCAGATAGCAAGGATAACTTGCCACAAACTTGTGGCAGGGTGAAATTGTAATTCTTGTTAACTTGCTGCACATATTCCTGGCAGGTTGTAGACTTGCAGAACACTTGCAGCACAGGTTCTAGTTTACACTTTTTGAATTTGTAGAAAATTTGCTTGGCAAGTCTACAGCAAGAGTCCTGCAGGTCTTAGCAAGAGCTCTGCAAGCTCGCTGGTCTGGAAACTTGCAATGCAGACTTGCTGTAATTGTGCAACAAAATTGTGAAGCTTGGCAAGTCTGCATTAGTGATTTTCAAACTTGCAGCTCAATTACTTGCTATCTGGGACACACCCCTCCTTCATCAGGGCTTAGATGAGTCTGGACCAGTGGGTAGTCCTTAGGTTTAATTCTAAGTAACCTGTAGCTAAAAATGTGTTCAATGAGGATGCGTGACTGGGCCAATCCCTATGGTTTGGAGAGCTTATCCTTATACTTTACATACACTTTTTTCATGACATGCTTATTTTATATTGTCTACGTTTATTTAAAAGTAAACCTGTGGCCAGGCTACCATTATTTAAATGTGTTCATAATCTTAACAAGCAATAAATGATCTTTAAATCAAGCCCTCACTGACCTCAGTAGCTGATTGGTGCATAGTCTGACATAGAGACTTTAAAGTAGCATATTCAGCTGTAGTAGCTATATACATCATCTTCTGCCATGTCTTATATGATGATGGCCCCCTCCCAGAGTTTTGTGGTATCTCATTCACTATGAGGAGAAAAGAGCAAAAGAGCCCAAAAGGTCTGGATGCTGACTCCAAACCCCACTGCTCCTGCGCTGTATTTACATAGCAGATTAGAAGGTGAAAGACTGATAAATCATTGCTTGTAGGGGGAGCAGGGGGAGCTGAGCTGCTGGGTCACTGCAAGGAGGGGGAGCAGGGTGAACTGAGCTGCTGAGCCACTGCTGGGAGGGGAAGAGCAGGGGGAGCCAAGCTGCTAGATCACTGCTGGAAGGGAGGGATCAGGGTGAGCTAAGCTGCTAGGTCACTGCTGGGAGGGATGGATCAGGGGGAGCTAAGCTACTCAATCACTGAAGGAAGGGGAAGCATAGTGAGATTAGCAGCTGGGAGAATGCTTTTTCTATGAGCATTGAAAATGAATTGCTTCACAATATCTCCAGCTACAGATGTCAGTGAAAACTTGTTTAACTGTAATTTACTACTTTATAAGAATATAATGAATGTTCATATCCTGGCCACAGGTTTATTTTAAGAAATCATAGTGTTTATCTGCTTGGTTTCAAGGCTTCCTGGGTGCTCTGCAACATATAAGATTTCAAGCACTTCTAGTTACATGCTTTTCATTATTACTAATGGTATAGAAGCTTTAAAGTTAATTTAGGTACATTTTAATGACATGCAAACGAGTATTAAATGGATCACTTTTCTGAGAGGGGAATAAATCAGTCCAGAAGAAGTAAATGATTGCAGAACTGATGAGACTGGTCTCTGGGCTGCTATACCTCTCTGTAAAGTGTTCTCCAATGTCTTTGATTTACCTCTGGGATATAATGAGAGGTAATTATGGTACTTTGACCTTGAAGGACTTAACAAAACATCTCTATCGCATATGAAAGAGAAATTACAAATAAAATCATACATTAAGTCTTTTTTCTCTGTGTTTATGAGCAAATTAGGCAGGCTAAGTGTTGGATGATGCTATTTTTTGTGGGTAAATGTTTGAAAGTAATCTGCTTCATGTAAATAATCTCATAGTTCATGTTTCAATAATCGTGTCTCTGCACTTAATATGTATTTGTGTGTATATGATAACCATTAGACTTGTAAATTACATTTGCAGGCTGTGCTTCCTGCTCAGCAGGTGCACAGATGTAAGCGGAAACCTCCATTGTTAGGGGAAAACCTCTCACTATGACACAGATGTCACCAAAGCAACTGTCCCTTTTGGAAGATTTCCCCTCTATTGTAAGGTTATTAGATTTTCAAAACTAGATTTGGGGACACTCTACTGACCATGGACACATTTAAACTACATCCACAAAAACACACCCCCATTTGTAGTCACACCCACAAAATCAAAAAATTTTGGAACAAGACAGACATTAAAGGTAAAACGACAAAATAAAGAGTTCAAATAAGAAGAACCAAGATACAGATGAACAGCTAGGAGGGACACCTTGAAGGTATCAAGAAGAAAAATGAAGTGGGTTTTTGCCAAGCGCATGCAAGGCTTTAGCGTCACCATTTTGGGTTGCCATCTGCCCTGTGCAGTAAGACTGTTCAGGTAGTTTTTGCGCAGTGCAATCTTGTGAGCAAACTCCTGGGCAGCTGGGGACACCATCGGGAATGCTCATATCCTCGGGACCGATCCCTCTAAACAGGGACTGTCCCCAGGAAACGGGAACTAATGGGAACTAATGGGAACCATATTCTATGGTACTTTTGGTGACAACTCGAAAGTTTGGATTTTCCCTCACCTGTCACCTTTATTCACATTAACAATGATCAACAGGATGAGCAGAAATGGCGAATCTCCCTAATGAGGACAGAGACATCAGTACAAGTCTGGCAGACGTTCTATCCCCTCACCACTCTATCCAAAACTTAAAAATAAAGGTTTCGGCTTTAGATACACTTTATTGTAGCTGCCTACTAATTTAGAAATAATCAAATGTATTTTACATACAAGGAACATAAATACCCAAATCAGTTTTGATTTTAGCCTGTTATACCCTGCACAGAAGCACTCAGATTGGGAAAGGGGGGGCAGCACTTGAAGCCAGTCAAGCTCCACTACATGCATGTGCTGAGAGGGAACATTCAGACTGGAGTAGAGGACAGAATGAGCAGAGTTGTTGACATTTGAATGCATTGTTTCTCCTTAATCATCCAGTCAGTAGGCTGCAGTGGAGATGACACCATTGCATTCCTTCTTCTTTTGTATTGAAATTGTTCATTTAATCAGGGGCATGCCAAGGCCAGGTGTCACCCGGAGCAGATACCGGGTGACACCGTGCTGTGACATCATTGCGCATGCGCGTGACATCACCATGCACATGGTCATCTTATTGATACCTGCCTGCAGCCATCTTGGTGATGGACGCCGTCAGAGAGAGGAGGGCACGTTCACCCGGCAGCATACCTTATCCCCTCCTCTCTCCTGAAACTGTCGGGCTCTCAGTCTATAACCGAGTGCCCAAATTTTCAAAGGGGTGATACCAAAATGACTGTTGTCACCCCTCCAATGGTGTCACCCAGTTGCGCGCCGCACCACCCTTGTGACGCCACTGCATTTAATTGACAGTGGTATAATTGTAGCCCCTACCGCCTGTAGTGGAGTGGCTACTAGAAGTTTAGTGTTGTCAGAGGTGTAGTCAATCTGGCTGAATTATAGTTGGCATTTATCTGGTTAATTCCATGTGTTCTTACATTGATTGTACCTGCCTGAGTGGGGTGTGACTCTGCTGCAGTGTGGGACAGCCAATGGGGAAAACCCTGTGTGGAGGAGGAAGGGGGCTAGGGAAGGCCAATGATAGGAAAGGTCCAGTGTAAGCACCAGAGGAAAAAAAACCACAACATTTGGAAAAGATGACACTCCCCATAGGTCACCCTAATGCAAACCTTGAGATCAAATAAGGGTGAGTCCTAATGGAAGGTAGTAGGGAAGAGTCCAAAGAGTCTATATCTTTTAAAATGTAGTCAAGCTATTATTTGACTGTGCAGTAAGTTTTTCATAGAACACATAAAGCACAAGAGCTTTGACCCTCATGAAGAGAGTAGAAGGAGACTTCCAGGCATACGCCAATACCCTCCTGGCAGCTGTAAGAATATGTGTAACCAATTTAATTGGGTATGTGCACAAACTTCAAGCCTCTTGTTAAATAGAGCCTCCGAGCGGTCTTTACAAAAGTTGGTCCCTACCACAGTATAGAGAAGCTGATAGACCCAGTCCCAGAAACTCCTGGCCTTCGGACATTCCAACCATATATGCAGAAGCGACCTTTCCACAGCACGACCTTGACCACCAGGTATTATTTTATTGAAAGCTGTATATTTATAATAGATTGAAATCTTTTGAAAATACACTAACAGTTTAAAACGTACATTTTAATGCTTTAATGGGTTTAGGTCTACTTTAAGATTTCCCATAATTGTTGTAACAACACCCCCACTGCTGTGTCTATTGCCTCCATACAGAGATATACCACTTTGTCCTGCCCACATGTTTGCTAGTTGATGCCACCATTCCGAAGGAGCGTGCACGCATTTGCCAGTTAAAAAAATAATTCAAACCGTGGACTTCCTAAAAATACATAATTTTCCTCTAATACGTGCCAAATTGAAAATTGGAAAAAAAGCAAAGCGTGGATTTGCGATGCCGAGGCTTATCTCTTAATCCCCTGCTAGCTGAGGTCTATTGAGTTTTGCATATGTTCCTTTTGATGCACTGCTTAAGGTGCATGTTATTCATTTGGGTTGTAGCAAATATCCATTTTTATTTGGGTATATTTTCCTATGCAGGAAAATTACATTTACGAGATATATTTCCTTAAAGCCACGCGCTCCACCTGTTTCTGCCTATGGCCCACAGGGCTTAAGACTTAAGAATGAATGCCACATTCTAATCCCTTTCCTATTATTAACATAATACATTTCCATTCTTGGCCGACCGCTTCATTACTTGCCAAGTGGTGACCCTGCAATGAGCGGCATTTGCAGTCTGGCATGGGCCTAAATGTTTTTAAACATAAATGTACCGCTAGGCTGGTTTCAGGTCCTAGGTCTTAGGTCTCGTCGTAGCCATCTTGAAAATGTTACATTTTGACATTGGACAGGTGAATTTCCCTACATATCTGCTAAAGGATTTGTATTTGTGTCCATCCAGTCCTTCCAAGCAAGGAAGGATACCTTATACTACTCTTCTGCAGCTCAATGACACTTACAGGTCTCCACCTCACTCCCACCCTGTGACTGGATAGTGAAAGGAGAAGCAGCAGACTGATGACTGAAGGAAATATTGAGTGTGCATACGAATTCACCACTTTTGCTATGAAACCGTTAAATAAGATGTTGGTCAACAAATTAACTTCATAGGTCCTATAACTGAGGAAGGTCCACCTGTGTGCAGTCAAAATGTCACATGATCTGTCACATGATGTCAATATAAATACACCTGTTCTGAAAGTCTGCAAAGTCACTAAGCAAGCAACAAAAAAACCAAGGAGCTCTCCAAACAGGCCAAAGTTGTAGAGAAGTATAGATCTGGTTTGGGTTATAAAAAAATATCCCTGAGGCTATTGCCTCAGGCGGCATTTCATTAGGTCACGTAGGGGTTTGTCAGGCCGGGCAGGCTGCCCCCTTTCCGGCCAGAGCGTCCCAGGTTCCTAAGAACCAGGCGGGCAAATGTGTAAGGGCCATACACATCTCCCTGCCCACCTCTCGGCAACCTGAGACATTCTGGCTGGGGCGCCGCCCTGCTCCTGGCAAACAGTAACGGCACTGTTTGCCAGGAGCTTGGTGGGATGCTGGAGGCAGATCCAGGCGGGGAGACGATGCAGAGGCCTACCCCCCCAGAAATCATGCATCATTAGCACCCCGCTCCATTATAGTGCACCACCAGCATTCCTTCCTACCTGGCCTCAGGCAGCGAAAAGGCTAGGGACACCCCTGGATCTGTCCATGGAACTATATGTACATCACATGGTACAAACCCCCCAGAAATCCATTTTAATTCCAGGTTGCATTACAATAAAACAGGGAAAACACTAAGGGGGTGAATACTTGCGCAAGACACTGTAGATGTGGTCCTTTTTCATGGCTTTGTATTCTGCGAAGCAGAAACATGATTCACGCTAGAATATTCTGTTATGATGGGAAAATTGGAGGTCACAGGTTTCTTTTCACTCAAGCCATGCAACACTTCCTGTGTTTGACAATTGTGCCACTTGCCTAATTTCCGCTAAGAGGCCAAGCGGCATGGCGTATAGCTAAGAGAACCCAAAACGTCAGCCATCTGAAAGCTGAGCACTACTGACACGGCACATACCGTAGCTGTCATTAGGCCACTTCGTACTAAATAACTGGATGGAGTGTCTGCTAAGAGCATGTGTCCCGGTGACACGTGCCTGTGCTAGCAGATGTCTGTACATCTTCCTGACTGCGCAGTTTCTGGCAGCCTGAGCCATTGTCACGGTGCGCTGATTCAGGAGGCTGGGCACCCCCAGGACTCTCAAATTAGAATTTAATGTTTAGGACATCAAAAATCTCTCAGCTGTGAAACAGTTGGGTACAGTGGCGGAAACAGCATGTTCGGCACAGTGACAGGAGAGATTGGGCTATGAATAACTATGATATGGAACTGCACTTCCCAAGCAGGCTGAAGGGCTATAGACCTAAAAAAACAAAACAGTGTTTACAATAAAATCGGCAAAGCCATGGAAAGGCATTGGATGATATGTGTGCATGATATGGATGATATGTAGATGGGTCATGCTAGAGTAACATACCTATGGATGCAGGAGGTGTAGTTGGATGGGTGTATGTGGTTTAAAAGTGATGTCAGAGGTAGACATAGACAAGAGGTAGCTATAGACAGATACACCAACAGATTTTAGACAAAGTGCACCTATTCTTTTTGCCTCCCTTGACCTAACTGATTCCAGCCTGGCTACCCACAGTCCACAGATCCTCTGTTTGTTGACATCCAGCACTGCGAATCTCCCTCTCCTGGCTGCTTTCGGCTCCCAGCTGGTTGAAGGCCCCATAAAAGTCAAAATAGCTGTAATGTTCAGGTGTGGCCACCAGAGGAAGCATTGCGGCACTAGACTTAGACAATAGCGCAACCATACCTGTCAGATCTCAGTAAGTACGGATCTGAGGGGGAGAGGGGGATTGTTTAGGTCAAGTCTGCTTGCTAGCAATAGATAAATGAAAAAGCAGGGGGGGTTTAATTATCCTTTAATAAAAAAATTTACCCGGAGTTCTTTTTCATCTGAACCATCACTTCTTGAAATGGTGATCAGGACAGGAAGTGATGGGAAATCCAAACTCTTACGGTTATCAACAGAGCAAATGTAGGGGAGTCTTCGGATTGGGACAACTGCTCTGGTGATAACCTTCTAAGGGGGAGTTTTGGGCACCTTGAAGGCAACTTTGGGGCAGGCAGTGAAGGGAACTCTCCAATAGGAAATAGAGGGCAAAAAGAACTGAAAGAAGTTGTAACCTTTCCTGTCTGAAAAACCTAGAAAAGCAGCAATTAGGTATTTGCAGTTGCATTTTACATGTTTTCAGGATGCCATACAAAGTATATTTGCAGAGGATGGTGCATATATAAGCTGCATGTGCACAATGGAAAAGCAGGGTCAGTTGTGCGTTATGGTATATGACGATGGTCTGCATTTTTTTTCTGGATGGTCGGTAATCCGCATGGCGAAGATCCTAAATAGAGCGCATGGCAGGAACATCATTTTAAACGAAAAGACACGATTTGCGATTATGGTATATTGAAGACAGCAGGAGGTAAGGTGTTAACTTACTGAGTACATCAGCATCTGGACCCGTTCATTGGTACATAACAACGTTTAATCCTTATCTCAGCTTAATTAGTGTGCGCTCTGATTAACGCCAGCATACAGCAGTGTGCAGGTCCCATATACAGTGCACTGGCAACACTAACCCTTCATTGAGACAAAGGCTTTGTATATGGATTCAGATCTTCTGTGCCTTTCTAATCATTTATCACTGGGACCTCAAATATCCATGCAGCATCCTGCGTATCATTGTGCTTGGGTTATCCACACTTCAAAAAGATGTTCCCTATTTAAAGAAGGAATTCCAGGGAAATGTTAACAAGACGGCATTTAATCCAGTTTTATTTTTCACAAACATTAATTAAATGGATTTTTTTATATTGAAATATAAAACACAGAGAGCGCCTCCATCGTGTAAAACCTTTTTAATAAACAAAAGTAAAAACAGTTACTCACAAAAGGAGATAGATAACAGACATGAACAGGTCACGTAAGATAGACTTAGCCTGCCGGCTGTCAGTCCTTCTTTGGTTGACGCGTTTCCGACGTCATGTCTCCTTCATCAGAACCAATTGTTTTATACAGTAAGGGCCCATGCATATCTAGTGTGCTGCGGTAACCCGTGCGGTACCACACGCTTTACTGAAGTGCACTGCAATGTTAAATGTACATATGTTGCCATTCATAACATCCCAGCACAGCTACATTGCTACAGTGCACCAACCACCAATGCATGATATGGTTTATGATGTCCAACCTCAACCTTATGATATTCCACCTCAACCTAACCACTGTACCATCATGTTCTCAAACAATTCATCCCCACACAGCTACCTCCTCATGTATCACTTCTAAATAATATAATAATAATGATGTGCAGCACTGTGGAAAAGACTGCAGGCAAAAACATTGCTGCATTGGGGCCCTTTCAAAATTATTGGTCTGTGGTAAAGCAGTGCATCACATAGCCCAATGCAGCGTATGCTTTACTGCAGTGCTGTATAGTGGGGATGGACACTTAGTGGTCTATTGATAAAAAAGAAAAAGGCATAGCTTTTTTGTCCAGCAAAACTGCAGGTTCATTAGTACTGTGCAAGCTGACCAGCTGCTGTAAGAATGTGGCAAAAATGAATGTTCTTAATGTAAAATCTCTTCTGGCCGAATATACTTCAATAGGTTTATGCATCAGAACAGAGTGAAGGGGGAAAATACCGCGTTATGGCCACTAGATGGAGTTGAGGACTATAGGACATAAATACAGTATGTTAGTAATGAGATACAATTTTATGAGAATGCTGGAGAGAATGAGCATGTAAATGTAACCACTGCTATTCCCATAGTATCAATGGTTACATTGATATGCTCATACACTCCAGCAGCCTCTAGAATTGCAACTTTGTATCTCAATACTAACATGTATGTATTTCCTATGATCCTCTGCTCCATCTATTTCACTACCCTCTGCTTGAGCCTCAGCACAATGCATTCAAGTCTCCTCCTGCTCCATAAATATATTTTGTTCTTCATGCTTTCCTTTACTTTATTATGGTCTGACTGCCTGTTTTTGCACAGGTTCTTTTATGCTCAGCTAGGATCATACCCTGTATGCAGTGTAGTGACAGGTTCTCTTGAAACTGCATGAACACCTAAATTACAAACAGGTAAGCAAAAGGTATTTTCCAGATTACCAATAATTAGGTCTGGTGTTTTAGTGCTCGAAGCCCTGAGCGGGTAGACAGTCTACCCGCTCAGGGCTTCGATCACTAAAACACCAGACATGTGTGGCTTTCTCAACCAGTTTATTTGGTTTCCTAGAATTCCAACAGGAGGGTTAGGGGTTGCTTTAGCAGTGAGCAATGGCAGATTGATATCCCACCTGCAATAGGCACCAAAGTAATAGGGCATTTCTACACTGGCCACCTATGTAAGGGGGCATTCATCCACTGACCATTTATGTAAGGAGGCACTTCTACACTGGCCACCAATGTAATGGGGCATTTCTAAATTGAGCACTAATGTAAGAGGGGATTACTTTACTTACAACAAATATGTGGAGGAATTTTTACACTGACCACCAATGTAAGTGGGTATTTCTCCACTGACCACCAATCTAAGGCATCATTTCTCCACTGACCACCAATGTGAGTGGACATTTCTCTACTGACCATTAATGTAAGGAAACATTTCTCCACTTGCCATTTATGTAAGGGGGCATTTCTTCACTGACCACCAATGTAAGGGGGGCATTTCTCCACTGACCAACAATGTAAGGAGGCATTCCTCCACTGACCATTAAAGTAAGTAGGGATTTCTCCACAGACCATTAATGTAAGGAGGCATTCCTCCACTGACCACCAATGTAAGGGATCATTTCTCCACAGACCAATTATGTAAGGAGGCATTTCTCCCCTGAACACCAATGTAAGGGGGCATTTCTCCACTGACCATTAATGTAAAGGGTCATTTCTCCACAGACCAAGTATGTAAGGAGGCATTTCTCCCCTGACCACCAATGTAATGAGGCCTTTCTCCCCTGACCACCAATGTAAGGGGGCATTTTTCCACTGACCATTTATATAAGGAGGCATTTCTCCACTGACCATTTATGTAAGGTTATGTAAGGAGGCATTTCTCCCCTGACCACCAATATAAGGAGGCATTTCTCCCTTGACCACCAATATAAGGGTGCATTTCTACATTGACCGCTAAGGTAAGGAAGACTTTTCCACTGAGCAAAAGGGAACATTACAGTCTGTGTTTCTTCTCTGGACATTAACATTCATTCATCTTGATGATTAATATTGACAGGGCTAAATTAACTGGCTAAGGCTGACAAATATTCTAGGTATGCCATATTCTTTATTATTTACTGTAGAAATCCTCATGGCATTTTACCGTGAAATGTACATATAATAATTGAATGCAGGGTTCCCTTAGACTTCAACATTATTTCAAGGTTTCCTCCAGGGTAAAAAGGTTGAGAAAGGCTTAATTTCCGATTTTGATAGAAGTCTACAGTCTTGTTGCAGCAGACTGCAGGGTAGTTAATGAAATTTCTTGAAATCCCTCTGCTATCGTCTCTAGATTATGAAGCATTTATTGAAATTGATTTATTCTGCATATTAGATGGATTTCTTATCTTTCTGAGTGTATAAGGAAACGACTTGCCAGGTTCAGCTATTTGCTGGCAGAACATTTTATCTGTGAGTGTTAAATCGTGTCTGATTTTGAATCCTGAAAGGTCAAGTCATTCTTTTGCATTGTAGTTCTGACAGATGGCAGTCAGCTAGAGGTGTAGCTGTTCTTACTGAGTGATCCATGAGGTCAGGAACAGAATTTGTTTGTGTCTAGAAATACATTTAAAGTCGATTTAAACCCAATCCCTAAAATCTCATCAAAGCTGTACATGTAGCTTTTAAAATAATAACTGGAGATGCTCCTGTGAAGGTTCTTGTTTAGGCACTTCAATGTGGAGACAACGCTTTGTCCCTTTTCCAATTGTCCTCCTGGGTTGTTCTCCACCCAGTCACATGCACTTCTAATGGAGACTACAAATAGTCATGCCAATGCTTATTGCATGTTCTGCCACTGTCACCATCCGGTAGCCCGCTCTGGGAAATGATGAGCAGCTGAACCTGGAATGCATACTTGTAGACAGGAAATGGCTGCAAAAAAAGCTTCAGGAGACCAGCAGTTCTAAGGCGTAAACATGGATAAAAATCTTAAAAATTTATGATATTAATAAAAAGAATAAGTCACTGGCTACAAATGAGACATTCTGACTTTACTTTGATTTTCTGCTTGCTTCTTCCAGGCAAGTGATTGAAAGTACCAATGACAGAGATCTACAGAGACAGCCAGGCAACTAGCATTTACTAAAGGAGGTCCATAATGGCAGCCCCTGTTTTTCTTTAATGCAGGTTTTCATTTTAGGATACCCAGAATGGAAATGTTTGGGGGGAGTTCATTAAAGTATACTTGTCATTTCATTAAATACAATAAAGTAGCAGCCATAATCAACTGCAGGCATGTGGGGGCCCTGCATATATATTTGCAGATTTCTATGAACACAAAGGGAGCCTTGAAACTCAGGCACCGTAGGGGCATCCTTAGATTTTTTGCCCCTGAGGCGGCAGCGGAGTGGGGTGGGGGTGGTACAGTGTCCCACCAAGCTCCTGGCAACCAGTGAGTGAAACACCTAATCAATTCAAAACCTAAAGAAGAAACATTTAGGCTTGGATTTCACTTGAAAATGCCCCCTACATTATCCCAACATTATTGCCAGCATCCTTATATTGGTACTTCTGTAGTTTTGCCTATGAATTGCTGGTATACTATACGGCTAAGGGTTTTTGGACATCTGAGCATCACATCTATATGAGCTTGTTGAGCATTCCTTTCCCTTCCCCAAACCATGGGCATTAATATGGAGTTGCTCCCTCTCCTTTGGCCACCACCCAGGGTTGTCCCTACAATAAGGAAGCCTGAGGAGGTTGCCTGAGGCGGCATCTCTTTGGGTCCCTTTACGGTCAGAGCGCCCGAGGTTGCTAAAGCTGCTAAGAGCTCTTAGCAACCTGTGATACTTTGGCCAGCGTCCCACCCATCTCACTGACGTCAGTGTTTGCCAGGAGCTGAGCGGGAAGCTATGGCTGACTTGCACCGCCAGCACCACCCCCCTACCTGACCACCAGCACCCACATCCAAGCCCCCCACGGACCTGCACCAACAGCACACTACCTCTCCACCCCCTCGAACTGCACTGCCAGCATCCAGCACCGCCTATGTTCCCCTCGAACCTGCACCACCAGTTCACACACCTGCCTCAGGCAGTAAGAATTGTAGGGGCGCCCCTGCCCCCTCTCAATTATTCTGGGAAGTATTCCACAAGATTATATTTGGATTTTTACGGTTTGTAATATAAAGAAATGCCTTTATAATCCACAAAGTCATAAAGACACTGTTTCATCCATTCCAGCACAAAGATGTCTAAATAATGGAGCATAATGTTTAGGAAAAATTCAAAAAAATACTTAAATTGTTGTCATTCAGCAAGTCACATGCTCTTATATGACTAGTGTGAACAAAAAATGCCATGCCAACCAATCTGAATTTATCTCTTTAGACTGTACATCTTATTTGGTTGCACGGGCAACACAGACAATTTCCTTTTTTTGCATTTGGTACACCAGATCCATTGCAAGTACGACTAGTGACGGGTAAAATGAATATAAAATTCAATAGAATAAAGCCCTGGCATTATCCTCCCGATGTGCTTTTGTATAACGGTGATTATATAGCTTTTATAGCAGTGTGGCAGCATGCTATTACATATAAATTTGGCAGGAAATGGAGATTCTTCTCCTCTCAAATGATGTGAAAGGACCATTAACAGGAACAATATACAAGTATTCAGACAACTTAATGCAGTCAACATGTGCATATGATAGTATTACTTTTTTTCATTTGGCTTTACTTATATTTCCTTCATATTTACAAGCAAACCAAGCTGTCCAGAAACACTGACAGGGGTTGAGATAAACTATTACTGTGGCAGGGGTGCTTACAATGGCTCCCTTTTATTATTTTTATATTATTTTGTTATTATTATTTTTATCCTAAAGAATCATCTTAAAAAAAGACTGTTGCTGCACCAAAGCAAAGTTTACTTTAAAAAGACTTTGTCACCCTACCAGCCATTTCAACACCAATTTTCCTATAAGATTATATGCGCATTTAACCTATTTTAGGTATGTGATTTACCTGTAAAAGCTTCACCTGAGTAGACATCCAGAAGCCTTGAGACTGCTGCTGGGCTCCACCATCTTGGATGTGATGTCAGCAGCCTCAGCAGGCCTAGTCCACCACTACCCCAAAAAAATAGCATCAAAAAAACCTCTGGAACAAGTTCTGACATAAGAAGGTCCGACACTTTTTTTGACATTCATTTAAAGTATGCTTATTTTGATTCAAAAGTACTTAAATAAAAATAAAAAAAAAGCAAGCTCACAAAGGTGACTATACCTAGTTTAGTGAAAGCCAACTGGCAGCCACTGTGCCCCATTAACCTTGTATTGAAAGCGGACCTTTACACTCAAAAATTAAATTCTACCAATGCATTCCTCTATGTATGATGATCAATAATAGCATAGACATGTCAGGTGTAAAATGCTGAGATTATGAAATACTTATACCTACAGAGCATTCACTTCCTGCTTTGAAAGGGCAAAATGATTTCAATTTGCCAAAGCAATGCACGCTGGGATTGCCTTGTCATCAGCAGAATATTGCTGGGAAATCTCATCTGTAATCTCATGAGATTTTAGGGAAAGGCATTTTCCTCCCCTGAGATGATGTGTATGGTCCCATGTCTAGTCACATGTGCCAGAAATCCAGGAAGTAATAGGAGAGTTAGTAATCTGCCCTTAGTAAACATGGCCACTGTCAGAAGACTTGGGAAGAAAAGAGAAATAAGGTATGCAAAGAATACAAAGCCGGCAATTATCTAGAAGTATGTGTATGTAGATTGTCATTACTAAACATTTATAAAGGTGTGTTTGTTGTTAGATATGGGTAAAGGTCTGCTTTAAGCCAGACACAACCAGGCAACTACCATTTGCAAAAGGAAACCAGCAATGGCAGCCCTCATACTTCCCTCATGACAAAGACACTTTATTAAATGAGTCAAAACTAGTATGCAGATTAGGAATTCTAACTTTACTCAGAATGAACTACAACTACAGACAGCCAGGCAACTTTTTCAGAAGGAGAGGTCAACAACGGCAGCCTCCATATTATATCAATACACATTTCCTTTAAAACATTTTCATATAGACAATAATCTATACCCAGGAAAAAAAGACAGTTGCTTCAAAGCTTAAGAAACAATGAATGAGTTAAAGGGATGATGTTCCCACAAGGTAAGGGCGACCTCGACATCTCAAATGGGATAAGACGTACTTTCCACTATAGCAAACATACTAATTATGATGCATTAAGGACCTCGGCTGCTCCTGTCGTTTCACAATTCTGTAGTACTGTGAAGTTTATGTAAATAGGCAAAGGTATGAACAGGATGTCTTCACAGAAATGTTCTGAACCGCTCTAAAGGCAGAGATTGGAGGGCAGAGTAAAGGCAATCTGTAAAAAAGAAAAAAAAAACATGAGGCGCTGAAAGTCAGAAGGTTGACAGCAAATATCTTGTAAGTTACAATGTTCAGGGTATAGCAAAGCTTTTTACTTGCTCAACAAAAGCACCAAAGCCATAATTGCAGCATATGTCTATGCAAAGACTACCAGTGTGCCCATCTAGGCATAGAGGGGTCCTTGACGGTGACAGTCTCAAATACCAACACTGCCATCAGAATGTTATATATTACACCCTCATTTATACCCTGTGCATAGATTTTGCAGCCTGCAGAGCAACAGTCTAAGCACCAGCAGACTGAAAGTGATTGTCCCCAGGGCAGGCTAATGTCACCATTAACCCTTTACACACACAAACAGTAGTTGCCACCACGTGTTTTACCTGGAACATGCACCATATCTGCTGTAGCAATTTCGACTTTTAAGAAATATCTGTGACTTTAACTGCCACGTCAGACAGAAAGGTAACAGAGTTTAACACATGGTAGCCTCACATTCTTTTGGGACTGTGAAACTTTAAAAGGTTTTGGGAGTTTTTAAGTTGACCACCAGCCTCACGGGAATACTCTATTTACCTGCCCCTCAGATGGCCCCTTACATATTGATACTTACCCTCAAGAACATCATACTATGGTGACACATATTCTCCTTGCCAGTAGGTTAACCATTTCTAATCTGTGGAAACAAACTGATCCTCCCAACCTATTCGATGTTATACATAGGGTCAATCTGCAATGCCAACATGAAAGAATACTGACATACAAAGAAGGCACTGAAAAAAAGTATCAATGCCTGACCTATTATGAAACTTTCAATACAAAATATTGGAATTAAAATATAGTAGCCCTCACAGTGGCAAGGCTTATTCCTCGTTAGGGCATTTAGAGAGTCAGCATAACTATCTTAAAATATTGTTTTAACAAAAGAAAAAAAAATATTTTCAGAAATAAATATTACAAAAGAGGCAATAGAAACAACAAAATAAACTGGATTAAAAGATGAAACATTTGCCTGTTCCTGTGCAGAGTCCAGAGTATGACCAATTCAGACGTAGTCACTGGCCCTCAGAAATTACTCTTAGCATTAGCAAAGAGCTGAAGGGTGTGATGTATGAGTGCTGAGGTGTTTAATTATACTTAAACTTCTTCAGGCAAACAGAAGGTGACACTCTGTTTGCCTGAAGAAGGAACTGCTGTTGTTCCGAAACGTCGCTATATGATGTGATAGCAATTGAGTCAATAAACCGTTTTTGACTTGAAATTCTATTGGAGTGCGAGTGACTTTATACTTACACTTATCTTGGATTGCAGAGGCATCTGCAGTCACTTTGGCACCCACCTGACTCTAAGGGTATTATTCGGTCAGGAGTGCGATGGGTACACTGGATTTTGGACTCTTGCTTAGCTGAGCGTGGGAGAGGGCTTTGCTAGACACACTGCACGCGAAGGGCTGCGAGTCGCCGCTTCCCTGTGTTCCGTGCTGCTTAATGTGCAGTGTGTCACGGGCTTAAAGGCTGTGACACACTGCATGTAAAGCAGCGCGGATCTGTGGCACGCTACCTTCGCAAGCGGTGTGTCATGTAATTTTCTCCCCGGCACGTCAGCTTGCGAGAGCTCACATAGAGCGTGCCGAGATGAAAAGTTTCATCTGCAGCCAATCGGCTCAAGCGTATAAACCCGCACATCAGGATGCGACGTCTGGCCGGTTGTTACGCATGAGCCATTAGCTGAAGGTGCAGTGAATCATCTGCCTGCACTCAGCTCACACACTACACGCAAAGCTCCGTGCCGGACAGCTTTGCTTCGGCTTTGCGTGCAGTGTGTCACGGGCTTACTTGTAAGATTGCTGGTAAGGTGAGTATAACTGGGGCAGTGGGGAAGGGTGGGGAGCCATTGCAAACACATTGTTACTTTGTCCTGGATGGGCAAGGTGACAGTGTCTCTTTAATAGTGCATTAAAGATTAATACCTAGCCATGCAAGTAGACCAACAGTATCTCCTGTGCAATGTAAAGTAGTTATGGATAAACTATGCAAACTAATCTCTGTTGGCATTGTCCTCTTTTATGTACCAGTAACTAGAAACGGTATATTTGTTTATAAGAGCTTATAGTTTTAAAGTATAATGCAAATGAATATAAATACAGACGTAGACAAATCTGTTGGTACCCTTCTACGAAATAGTAGAACCCACAATTTGCTCTAAAATATTTGAATTTAAAAAACATTTAATCCATCTTTGTTTATCCTATCTAAATGAAAATCCTACTTTGTTTTTGATTTTTGATACAACAAAATATCTTAAATATTAAAACACGTTAAAATGGCAAAGACAAAAATAATAGAAACCCTTAACCTAATATTTTCGGTTTAGAGGCAATTGCCACAGCTCTCAGTTAGACTCGTGCACCTGCCAACGAGTAGTTGGTCCGCTCTTCTTGGGCAAAATGCTTTAGCTGTCTCAGGTTTAAAGGTTGTCTCCTGCAGACTGCATGTTTCAGCTTTTTCCATAGATGTTCAATGGGATTCAGATCAGAGGAAACATAACAGTGCGCCTCTCTAGTGTAGAAGTGTTTCTTGAGTAGCAATATTAGAAGCAAGAATGTACTCACAAACAGCCGATAGTAAACTATCCTGTAGTTACAGAGGTGCATCTGTGGTGTGAGTGTATCAGAAGACAGTCACATCAGGAACATGCAGTCTGGAACGAACGTCCTACTACTGGCATGGCAGACTAGGTTAACGCACTGTTTTTATGTTTCCTGTGTGCTAGAGCTTTTGGACACCCTGACTGTCTAAAGTGCTGCCCTCCTGTGAAGAGTAGCGGTGTATACACCCCTATGGAAAATGAACTTTGAAGCCAGTGACATTGTTGATTGGATTCAGATTAGAGCTCACAGAAGGACTCTTCAAAATAGTCCAATGTTTTGTCCTTAGCCATTCTTGGGTGCTTTTAGCTGTGTATTTGGGTCATTGTCCTGTTGGAGGACCCACAAGCTTCAACTGAGATAGAACTTTCTGACACTGGGCAGTAGGGTTTCCTCTAGAATTACTTGATAGTCTTGAGATTTCATTGTGTCCTGCACAGATTGAAGGCACTCCCTGCCAGATGCAGCAAAGCAACTCCAAAACATAATTGAGCCTCCTCCATGTTTCACAGTAGGTACAGTGTTTCTTTTTTGAAAGCTTCATTCTTTTGTCTGTGAACATAAAGCTGATGTTACATTCTAAAAAGCTCCAGTTTTCTCTCCTCTGTCTAAAGAACATTCCTTTAAAAGCATTGTGGCTTGCCAGTACACATTTTAGAAAATTCCAGTCTGTTTTTCATGTTTTTCTTTCCTTCTGGGTCTTCTTCCTGCCGACTGTCACTAAAAAAGTGTCGCATGGTGCGATCAGATAGATGTTTCTTGACCTTGGAGTTCAGCTTGTATCTCTTTGGAAGTTTTCCTTGGCTCTTTGTCTAGCATTTGCACTATCCTTCTGTTCAATCTGGGGTTGATTTTCCTCTTGTGGTCACGTCCAGGAGGCTGACTACACTCCCACGGACCTGAAACTTCTTAATATTTGCAAATGTAGTTACAGGCTGCTTGGTGATGATCTTATAGCCTTTAGCGTGGACATTCTGGCCTTTAATTTTCTTTCTGATCTTCTCAAAAAGCTCTCTTTTGTCTGTTCTCTGGTCTATGTTCGGTGAGGTGCACACAATGATACCCAACAGAAGAGTGATGGTTTCTCCATTATATAGGCCAACTGACTGATTACATAATTGAAGACGTGTGTAATACTAAATACAGAAAACAGTTTGAAATATTGCTCTGGTCCAATTATTAACCTTCATGACTGAGGCCCTTTTTTCATTTTTTGCACCCATGTTATATTCCACATTTTAGGCCTGAAAATGACGTAAAACATTTCTAGGGATACCAACAAATATGTCCAGACCATTTAGAATCTTAATAGAAAAAACAATAATGTATGTCTTTTTACACTTTGCTTTACTCTGTGACATACCAAAGACATGCAGGTCTTCCTGAGACAATTGGTTTTAATTTGATCACATCAGGAGGAATGAAGAATTGCCTTAGTGAGTTATAAGCTTACCAACAAATCTGTCCACGTCTGTGTATGTGCGTGTGGTTCTGTGTGATGTTTTCCAATTATTTTTGAATGATGAAGAGTAGCTAATATTCTTGAAAGCTTGCACTAAATATATATTAAATCTGCCAATGGAAAAGTAATGGTGGCATTGGCGGCATTGAAGGTACTCTGGTTCCGCCGGAGTGATTCCCCACTGTTCAGCGAATACAAGCTCAGCGTGGCTTTATGTTCTGATAATAAAACAGAAAGAAAAGGTTCCCGCAAAGACTGCGCCGCTAATTCAGAACTTTATTTATTAATCAAACTCCCACACGAACATTAAAATCTATTCAGAGCACCATGGCACACAAAAGAGGCCCACAAAGGAAAAGTTTATTGAGTCTCTTTTGTGCGTCAATTCGCTTTTAAATGGAGTTAATATTGTCCGCGTTTCCACACACTGTTTTGCGTGGTGTCGGCTATTCTATGTCCCGATTGCATCACTGGATCCGTTATACTAAACCGTGTGCTGTGTGTAGAGTGTACGGGGTTCCAACTCAACTCCATGCAAACAAGTAAATACACAACTGATGTACACACGTGAAGTGGTTTATCTACCAAAGGATTTGTAATTCTGTAAAAGCCACTTTTGTGATTCATACTCTGTTCAGCTTAGGGAGGAGTGCTACTTCCTCTGTTACAGTTAAAGCCGATCTCAAACTTAAAAACTAAAAATACAAATTCACTTGGGCAGTATATGTTCAAATAAGAAAGCAGCATTCGATCTCTTAGTGCTGTTCCCTCATCCAGTGCCGGACTCAACGTCATTCTACACACTTTCTATGAGCCCAGGGCATCAAGGCCACCTACATGAGCCTCATTCTCTGCAGCATTTAGGCTGCCCGTCACTGGAGGAGTGGGACTCCAGACAGAGGTGCCATACGCACCCCTCTCAACCTTCCCCCTGACATGCATTGCCAGCGTATCCACCAACCCTCCCCCCCCCCTCCCCCCCCCGGACTTGCACAACTGGCACCCAGCACCTACTCAGCAGCTAATATGCTGCAGTCACTGTTCAACCAACTTTTCCCGCCCTGGTTGCTCAAATATTTGCTGATTCACAGGAATCAGTGGAAAGTCAAGCCACATTTGGCCAGCTTAGCTTCACCTGGACAACAAAGAAACAAAGAGCTATACGATGACAGGTCCAGGGGTGTATCCAGGAACAGAAAGAAACCTAAACAAGATATTTGGTGTACTGTATAAGCAGAAGGATGTTTCACTTGGTTAGACTGGAAAAGGATAAAAGAAACATCTGGAATTAAAAGAGGGACTTGACTGGATAATGGGGTTGATGGGCGGGTTTAGGATTGGAAGGATATATTGTAGATACTGTTAGGAAAGACAACCATGTTGTGGAAAGTTAAAGTGTATCAACAGCCATTTTTTTTTAGTTTTGTATATTGTAGGGAAGGGTGAGAACTCCTGTCAGTTTTTAAGTGCTGCCTGTGACCACAAGTTGGGGTATGGCCTGAACCAAAAACCAAACTGCATTGATTAAAAAACATGTTTTTTTGAGCGAAGAACATATGGAAGAACATCATGTATAAGAAAGAAAGAGCGGTATCATTGGTGGATATAAGGGTATTTAACCCTTGTGAATACCGGAGGATCTGAGTGGCGGAAAAGGGTTTATGGAAAGCGCATGTGGCTCATCTATAATAAGATGGCCATGGAAAGTTGGCGTGTGTGGAGTGTGGACATATTGTATGTACTAAAGCACGGTCAATTTATGAAAGCACGGGTTTTGGAAGTTTATGGATAACCACGGAGGTGTATTACTTGCTTTGATGTAATCACTGATCAAAAAAAAAGTCATCATTTGGATTTAGCTAAGCAAAAAGTAAGAGAGCCTTCAATTGGATAAGTGTTATGATCTGGGGTTGCTTCAGTTGCTCAGGTCTAGGTTCAGTAACTTTATGTTCCCACAAAATGAGGTCAGCTGCCTACCTGAATGACCACGTTTTTCCATCAATTGTTTTTTCTTCCCTGATGGCACATTGGGCATATTCCAAGATGACAATGCCAGGATTCATCGGGTTCAAATTGTGAAAGAGTGGTTCAGGGAGCATGAGACATCATTGTCACACATGGATTGGCCACCACAGAGTCCAGACCTCAACCCCATTGAGAATCTTTGGGATGTGCTGGAGAAGATTTTACGCAGAGATCCGACTCTCCCATCATCACTACAAGAGCTTGGTGAAAAATTTAAACTGTGGACGGAAGTAAATGTTGTGACATTGCATAAGCCACAGCAAATGAGTGCCATAATTAAAGCTAAAGGCGGCCCATCAAACAGGTAAAATGTATTTAACTTTTTGACTGCAACTCAGTGGTTTAAACATGTAATTTACTGTACATTCCATGCAGCCTAGTAGACATGTAACTCTGCAAAATTCGATTCAGTTTCTTATTCAGATTTCGTATCCATCCAAATTTTTGTTTTGGAAAGATCAACAACAGGATGTCACATGACCGTGCCTGTTATGCAACCCCTCAACAGCCAAAACTGATTGGCCAGAGAACAGTCACATGTTTGATTTGGTTGTGTTTTAAACTACATTTAGACAGATCTGAATTTTTGTTAAGGGAACAATCGGATTCGTTAACATTCGGACGTGTTCAAATTCAGAAATTCAGACGCATCCGAATGTCCAAATGTAACTAAACTCATACGAATATCCATTCGGAACGAAACAAAATTTACATGTCTACTGCCTAGCTGGTTTGCCGTTAGTAAAACCTTTAGCTGTGTTTAGGGTCACAGTGGAATAGCAGGGCCTTGATTTCCTGCCTACTTGTTTGTAGCCTGTGACCTCATTGCAGCCTTGGTTTCTGTAAAATGCCTGAGCTATCGGCCGCTGGCCAGAGAGAGGTGCTCTGACGGTGTGCAAGCCCCTGAAATAAATTCCCACATGTTAAAGCTTTAGTGGATATTTTTCATTTTATTTTTTGAAGTTTGTTTCTTTCACTGTCATCACAGGTCAGTGTGATCTACCACAAGCAGACCCTGGTTTGGCTTTAGTTACCAGATTCTATGAGGAAATCGTTGGATTAGATAGCAATCAGGTGTACAACATACAGTGCACTCCTCAAAGTTACAGCATAACTTTGTGAATGGCGCATGCGCGGAGCTCGAGGAAGGACGGCTGAGTCCTGAGCTCGGCGCCTAGACGGATCGGACTTACCCCCCCGAGCATAACGAAGTAGCGGGGCCATCTTTGATTCCCGAGCGGTGGTGGAGGGCGAGAGAGGAGGCCGGATGGCGGGTGGAACCGCAAAGCGGAAAGACGCCAAGCCCGTGATGGGCTCTAAGACAGGGGGAGGTAACTCCAGGAAGACGGCAGCAGCTCCCGGCAGTGACTTGAGCTCGAGCATAATGGAACAGAGCACTACGAGTGCAGGTCACGCCTCACCTTTCCTGGACACAGTGAGTACGGGAGCCCGCAGGGTCCACCCGCAGACACCCACCCCCTCTCTGATACAGAGGACGCTAGAGGATATGTTAATGGTGCAGAAGGTCTCTAATCCCTCTAGCCCTGAGATAGCCGATACTGAGGTTGATATGGCTGGGTCTCATAGACATGTGGATCTAATAGCCAAAGGGGAGGGTCGTCTAGCCCTCTTTCGCCCCTTTGGCAGAGGACTGGCAAGGGGGCTTTGCCCCCGTCCGCTCTCCTACACTGAAGGGGCCAGGCGGGTCCATTCTGGGCGGGTGTATTCTATGTTTTTTGCAAGCACAGGCTATAACATGGTTGGTGTAGATATCCATATTGTGATTAGTGTATGGGGGCACAATATTATAAAATGGGCCTCCTGGTCTAGAGAGCCTCCCGAGAGACATAATGTTAGGCCCTTCCCTCCCCCCTTGGCATGGGACGCAGGGAGGAGTTTGGCCCTCCGCTGCTTGCCTAAAGAGTGGGAGTCAGACATGACAATCGATACTCCGATAGCGGCCTGGCAGCAATATTGCCTGCGAGGTTTCTCCGGGTTACTCAATATATCCTTGGTTGAAGCGAATTACAAGGTGTTATCGAGATGGTATATGGTTCCCTCCAGGATTGCTAGGATATTTCCAGAGATATCTCCTAACTGCTTTAGAGGGTGCTCAGTCCCGGGCACGTTCTTCCACGTATGGTGGCAATGCCCTAAGGTGCGGACCTTCTGGAATAGGATGGTTGCCCTTATATACAGAGTGGTCCGAGTTCGTGTCCCCAATGGGGCTCAATATGCTTTGTTGAACTGTCCCATACCAGGAATTTCGAGAGCCCAGGACAAATTGATATCCTTCCTCTTTTTAGCAGCTAAAATAATAATAGCAAAATCCTGGAGATTACCAATCATACCCTTCCAACAGGTCAAGACAAAACTATCATGGATAATGATACACGAGAAGATGCAGAGTATACTTATGGACTCTGAAGAGAGTTTTGAACTGACCTGGTCACCATGGATTCGATATATGGGAGTGACGGCTTTGGCCTGATCTGGTCTTGGATATGACTATAAGCTGGAGTGAGACCAATGCTTAGGGAAGACCCTCTTCCTTGCCTTTTTTTTTCTTTTTCCTATCTCTTTTCTTTTTCTTAATTCTTTTTTTCTTCTTTTCTTTTCTTTCTCTCTCTCTTTCTTATTGGTTTTTTTTATGTGGTTGTGTGTTGAGGGATGAATTTTTTATGGTGTTTCCAGATAATACTCTAAAAATCTGGGGAGAGTATGTCCACCCTAAGAGGTGGGGCCCAAAATATCCGGAGGTAAGGCGGGTAAGAAGTTGGGTTTTAGGAATTATCTTTAGATATTAATTATGGATTGAAACCTTTCCAAAATGGGCCACTCCTAGGGGCTCCCGAATATGTGTTAATGTGTGCAGGGGATTGGGATCTCCTGTTGATAAATTATTTTCAATATATCATGTCACATTTGTATTACACATGGTGGTCATCTCATAGGAGAAATTTTTAAAAAAGCACGTTTTGTTCCCTATTTTGCACTGTTTAATTATCCATTGAAGAGTAGGGGTTACCGCACAAGGATATAATTCTAGTAATTGACTAGGCCATAAGGTCTATTTCACCAGGGGTTTGGGATATAGTCACGCGGAAAGAATTGTGTCAATCTTTCAATGGGAGAGCTTACTGAGGGATTTTGAACTGCTTTTTCACAGGGTTAAAGCCATTGAGGTTAAGGGTAGGCACTATCTCAATGGTGATGTAATAAAATGAGAACACCTTTTTTACTGAGATCACTGAAAAATGATGTTGGTGCTATCACGAGTCAATGAATTATGGCCACACGGAATGAATTATTTTAGATATTATAACAAGATAATATTTATATGTTAAGTTTTTATAGTTAGAACTTGGGTGAAGGTTGTATGGAAATTACTGTAGTTTGTCACAATTAATTACCAAGTATATGTATTAATAAAATGAATGAGTAGGAGCGCGTATGAAACTCGATAAATAGTTGGAATCTCCATCGTTATCGATGGGTGTAGACCTCTAATTAGAGTATTTCGGATGAGGTTACCTTTTTGGAGTGGTTTTATTACATTATATGTGTGAAATGGTTTCGGAGATTAATAGACTACAATATTGGGAGGACTGCTTCTGATCTGGTGGACACCAAAATGTTTAAATGAAATATGTATGTGTAATAGTATAATTGATTGTTTATTTTGAAAAAACGAATAAAAGACTTTGTAAACAAAGTTACAGCATAAAATAATGTATTTCCTACAGGGCACAATTGATACAGTCAATGATTCCATATAGGAAAAATGGAACAATATAGGATATTATTCTGGTTTATTATTGTTTTTTTTTATTATTATGATTATTATTATTATTATAAAGTTTGCACAGTGCTTTACAATATAAGGAAAGTATTGCAGTTACAATACAAATACAATACATTAAGGCCTTGTTCACACCAAATGCAGAGCAGATCCGGTCAGGTTTCTGCACACGCAGTGCAGTGGGTTGTGCCGCGTTTTTGATGCGCTCGGGGCCGTTTTTGGTAAAAAAAAAAAAAAAAATGTTTTAAGTTTAACATGGGCTTTCAGGCACTTGCATGCATTTTTATGCGTTTTTGCATTTTGATGCGTTTTTGATGCGTTCAGAGCAGGTAAAATAGGGCTTGACACAGTTTTTTTACCTGCTCTGGATCTGCACACTGCGATGTGAACTGGAGCTCAAAATACCATAGGAATACATTGGACGCAGTTTTGATCCGGTCTGCACCTGCTCTGCTCTGGATCTGCTCCGCGCTTGGTGTGAACAAGCCCTAAAAGTAAATCAAAATCTTTTATTATCCTCCTCCAGCATTATTTTGATATGGTAAAAAATGCATAATTAAATAGTAATCATTGACTATTAGTTCTTTGGTATTATTTCACTGCTCAGATTTGTTCATTTGCTGCTCATTATTTTTGAGCACAGTCTCTGGTGCCCTCTGCTGGTAATTAACATGACTAGGCGTCATAGATTTTAAATCCTAACTGAATGGCATTTACAGTGTTATTCAATAAAGGGTGACGAGTTTGGAGAAGGCAGGAGAAGTGAACAATCTAGGACAATATAGCCGATTTGGAAAAATTCTCCAATTCAGCTCACTTTCCAGTTTAGCTATAATGTCCTAGATTGTTCACTTCTCCTTCCTTCTCCAAACTCTTCACCCTTCATGAATAACCCTGTTAGTTTGCTAAAGAAAAAAAAGAAAAAACGCATATAACTCTAAATGATGGCCTTTTAAGATAAAATCATTTATTTTCCATGTTTTCCCCATTATCCTCCCTCTTAGGGTTGCCACCTTTTCTTCAAGCGAAACCCGAACACTCTAGCGACGCACTGACTTTTTTTGGGAGAATAAGTCGTAGCTGACTCATATGTAAATAGCACCACCCGTTCATATGCAAACATCACAGTTGAGACTGTTTTCAGTGGGGGGCCAGTAGCACCTACCTTAATTTTGGTTGCCCCTGTCTGCATAACATCTTGTGTCCGGGTTTCTGCTGTCTTGAAACCCGGACACAGCATTCAAAACCCGGACTGTCCGGGTGAATCCTGGACAGGTGGCAACCCTACTCCCTCCTCTTTCGGCCACTTGCACTCCAGTGATGATTGCATGGCATTTCTCAGAGTGAGTTTTGCTGATGGAGACAACAGGGGAACATTATTATTAATATTATCATTATTATTATTTAGTTATTGGAATTTATATAGCACATTCACATCAGTCCCTGCCCTCAAGGAGCTTACAATCTAAGGCCCCTATCTCACATGTATACATACGAGGACCAATTTAGACAGGAGCCAATTAACCTACCAGCATAGTTGTGTAATGTGTGCTGAAAGGTGGCCACCTGTGTTCTCCACTAGATGTCCGTGTGACAGGGTGATGAACAGATATCTATGAAAAGGTTCTTTTGACTACCAAAAGTGTTATTTTGCACTAAAACCTTCATCTTATCACTTTATTATCTTCTGTGCTATTTAAAAAAAATCCAGTATAAAGGAATAGTAATGGTGAAAAAAAAACAGTTCTGGGTTCAACCAATCATTTTTAGCATTTAAATTCTTAATGGTCGGCATAACTGGAGGCATGGCAAAGGTGTATCCAAAGATTTCCTCTGGCCGTAGGGGAACATGAAGCCAGCTTCCCGTGCGATCCGGAAGCTGGGCAGCGAGTAATGACCCACTTCCCGGCTTCCTGATTAGCTCGATGATGATTGGTTGGGAAGCTGGTTTCCGGGCCAATCACAGTCAAGCTGGCTAGACAGACAATCAGATTGCCCGGGAAGCGGGCCCTATGCCAGCGGAAGCACTGGTATCGGTACTCGGTATCGTCGAGTGCCGAAAGTAAACTATTGGTACTCGAAACCGAAAACCCATATCGGTGCATACCTAATAGTAAAAGTTCTGCCTTTCAGGAAATATTCTGAAGGCTGGTGCCCTCTGATGAAGCATGACATCCGTGGAAGGCGACCGGAACTGTTCTTTGGACCTCAAATGTTAAACACCGCCTAAACCAGTCTGTCAGATACTTCCGCTCATGTCCTCACCTGAGGAAGAACGATCCCTGCTACCTTGGTAAACACAGACAATTCCCTTTTCTTCAAAATGTTAAATGAAACTCCAACCAATACTTTTCCGTTTAGCTTTGGAAAAAGTGGGGAAGGGGTAGAGCCACTCTTGGGCCATTGATATATTTCTAGCTATTACAGGTATTTAAATAGCGTTATCAATTTACGCAGAGCTTTACATACTATTCATTCACACCAGTCCCTGCCCTTACAATATAAGGTTCCTATCTCACATGCAGTCTAGGGCCAATTTAGACAGGAGCCAATTAACCGACCAGCATGTCTTTGAAATATGGGAGGAATTAGGGAGAAGAGGCAAATTCCAAGCACATAGCGTCCTGGCCAGGATTCAAACTGAGGACCCCAGTGCTACAAGGCAAAAGTGCTAACCCCCGTGCCACTTTTTCCCCCAAAAGAGAGGGTTTCTCTTACTTTCTGTCTTAATGACAGTAGTCACTAAGACAAGAAGTGAAGAAAAATGTCTTCAACAGGGTACAGGTAGCAATAATAACATGTTTAAGTAGCCTAGGGAAGGTTTAGAATGTTGAGTTTTCTCTGCACCTCTACTGATGATGGTCACCAGGGATAATCCCCACCGGGTGCATAGATAGCAGTCAAACCAAGTCAAATGTCCTAACCATTCCCTACTGTATCCAAAACCAAAAAATGGTTGAGAGTTCACTTTAAATCGGAACTACAACCTCCAATCCTTAACAGCTAAGGAAGGTGCCATCTTAGCCTCTATCTGGATTGCAGTTGCCATGGTGCTGCACATGAAGTGGCTGAAGAGGCTGGATGAGAAGCTCTGAGATACAGTTAAGATGAAAAAAGGTGGGGAAAAAAACAATGGCAGTCGTTACTGATATACAAAACTTTAGCAAACTAAATGTTATCTAATTAGGATTTCGCTCTACTTTACCGTCAGTCCGTGTAAAGTCAATATAAAAAAAATTGTTAGCTTCAATAACAGTCCATTTCTCACTTGCCAGAACATTCATTCTCTAACAAACTCTAGTACTCAATATCACTAATCTCCATGTCATATTCTTCTTAATGAGGTGCTCTAGCAGTGGAATAAATGGGTAGGTGGAGACATTCTATGCAACTCAGTCTAAAGTAGGGTCTTTTTTATTTAGAACATAATAAGGGTAAGAAACGGCTTTTATCAGCAACAATGGCCAATCCTTTTAGGCAGTGCAGTGTGTTCAGAACAGCCAGGGCTGAATGAAAAGAAATCTTTAGACAACAGAGAATTTCTTTTGCCTCTAGCCTTTGTATTGTTGAGTGCATTCACACTCCTTACACTTGCAAGGTAAAGAATTAATTAAATTAGTATTGCTCAATCTAGTATTTATGGAATATGGCTTGGGTTATTGGATGGCAGAATCCGTTCAAGCAGAATAAAATTTTAGATTTTTAGTTACACTTACTAGCTGACTTTGTTGGTGGAACATATATCTTTTATTAGGCTTCATTCACACTAGAAAAGGCCGGCACGTACAGCTCCGTGCTGCTTTCACGGCCGTATTGGGCAGCTCCCGGAGAGGACAGGTGCTGCGTGTGATTAGTACGCAGCCCCTGTCCTTCTCTATGGGACTACGTGGCCATACGCCCCCACCCTACGCTCACCTCAATTGCAGGTCCGTGGTGCGTGTTTCCTGGCTCGGACGTAGGCAGGATCCATCCTGCAGCGTACGAATACGCTCACCCGCACGGACCTGCAGGGTTCTACGACCGTTCCCCCTAGAACGGAGCTGTACGTGCCAGCCTTTTCTAGTGTGAATAAGGGCTTATACTCTCAATGTGTGTAGGTATATAACAGCCCTTAAATAAACCATGACCGGATGTTGAGTATGTCTAAGCTAATGTGATTGGGCACAGTAAGATATATACAGAGGAATATAATCGAGGGAAAGGTTGAAAGTAACTCATGTGGGCCCATTCCAGGCACTAAGCTACTCATGATACTTTGAATTGACCATTTATAGCTGTGCACTCTGCTTACTTTTGTAGGAAAAATGGCATGTAGAGATTACCATAGAAACATAGAAGAGCGATGACAGAAAAAGACCAACTGGTCCATCGAGTCTGCCTCTTTATTGATTTTTTTAAACCTTTTAATCTAGATATATATAATTGTTTGTCCCCAGCATGTTTACATTTACTTTCTGTTGGCTGGCTCACTACCTCTGTTGGACATCTGTTCCCGACATCATTTACTCTTTGGGTAAAATTATACTTTCTAAGGTTAGTTTTAAACTTTCCTCATGCTAGTTTGAGGTCATGTCCCCGTGTTCTTGATCTTAGCTTCATATGGAAAATGCTGCCCTCCTGAACCTTATATACACCCTTATGTATTTAAAGATTACAGTTACAGTATATCTTCCCTTTCCGTTCTTTACTCCTGTACATATTAAGTTACTGCTGTCTCTCCTGACCCTAAGGTTTTAACATAAGTAATGTTAGATATTGATCCTATGGATGGTGTAGGAACCCACTGGATCATAGGCCCGGTGTCAGATGTGAGCCCTGTTTCTACACTACTGCTCTATACTATGGCTCTGTTTACACTTAAGGCTTCGTTCACATGGAGCATCGGTGTTTCAGGAGTTCTTTTCAGATGTTGTTGAGGTTTTATGCACTGATGCGAGTTTGTCAAATTTATTTATGCATTTTTCAAAATCTTTTTTGTCGCACATTTTTTAGCTTTTGCTGTCCTTTACTTTGTCCCCCAGTGTTTTTTTTTTCCAGAGGAAGGCTGGCTCTTCGCACAACAAAACACTCAAAAAATGCACAAAAAACCTTGAGTTGAGTGTTTACAGGCGTTTCCATTGAAGTCAATGGGGCCAAAAGCGCAGAAATTTGCTCATGTACTTTTTCCAGCAACAGACATTTTGCTATAGGTGACAGGACGCTCATGTGTGAACAGGGGTCATTGAAAACAATGGAATCCCATTGGGTGAGAGTTGTAGTACTTAATCCTTTGAGCTACAAAATGCCTGGGTGTGAACAAGGACTAAGTTAAAGTTTAACTCTGGGTTTCCTGTAACCCCCCCACACACACACACACAAACACACACTCTTCCTGTTCCACACACACCCACCAACGACCATCTTAATTATTTTCTTAATTTGTAAACATATCTTTTACAATTGGTCTTCAGTCCAGTCAAGTCACTGGCCCTCTTCTTCCTCCTCTGGTCAACAGGTCTCTCTGGAGATGGGCTTCCGGCGTACCTGTAGCCAAATTTTTTTTTTTAGTTTTGAATAGAATAGGGAAGTGTTAGAACCTCTACTGTTTTTTAGTTATGCCTGTGTGCCCACTGGGGAGATTCACCACATCTATTTGTCCTAGTGAACAGCACAGGAAGTGCGGGCAAGGGCTGCAGGAGCAGGTGGATGCAAGGTGCAACCAGCGATAGGATCACAAGTCTAACCTAGGCCTTACAGTAAGCATTCGGTGAGGGCGAGCCAGTATGACAAAGACATTGGAGCTGTTTTGGGTCCCATCAGCATAAGGTATGAGGGTAACCTTCAGCATAAAGGACTTTGCAGAAGGTTACCTTCATATTATGCTGATGCGACCTAAACCAGCCATACTGTCTTTTAGACAGCTAGAAGACCCAGGATTTGTATATGTGTGGCATTAAGTAAACATCATACATACCTACAGGATAATTTGAAAGCTATGATCCTGCAGCCTCTACCCACAGACATTACCTCTGTGCAATCCATAATGCACCACTTCAAATGGAACATCTATGCATAGTAACAGTTGGGAAAATAATTTGAGTGGATCTTCATAAAAACAACAAGTATTTGGGGGATTTTTTGACATAGTGCTGTTGACCATTTATAGAATTAATGGTGCTACATGCATGATGGGCAGCTCGAATGTACTGGACTGGCACAGATGATGGCAATGAAACTCAAGGTCACATTTCAATTAAAGTGCTTAATTCAACCTACATAAAATAAATATTGCCTGTACACATTAATGCTGTGCATGTAATCATACATGCAGTTATGCAATAGGATTTATATACAACTTTCCAAGGCCCCATGGGATAATATGAGTTTAGAATGATTCAGATATCGTTCTGATAATATTTGTTCTAATATTTTAGATATAGCCAGGATCTATGATTAAACATTAACATATAAGCACTGAATTTTCAGCCTTGGGAAGGAATACAGTGAAAGATAAAAATGCTCTATTACAATTTATAAAAGGCATGGCAGAAGGAAAACGGTCATGGCCAAATCAGATTTAAATATTACATAGAGGAATAGGAACAAGAGAAATACTACCCATTCAGAAGTCTGAAATCCATAACTGTGCATTTAAAGGTCAGAGAGTTCATGTTAACCTTGAATGAATACTTTCTGAGCTGAGCATACATCATGCAAAGGGGCTGTTCAGTAAATATATAAATGTTTTATATAGTCTTTCATTGTTCTGCTCTTTTAACATGCCCAGACCTGTTCAGTATAACCTGACTAATCATGTGGGAACCATAGTGCCTTTCCTTGTTTGATAAGATATATGATATTATTTGCATTATACCTGCTGCTGGACATTGGACACAGTTGTTAAGATATCATGTGTATAGACTTCAATTTCTATATTCTGTAGGAGCCTTTAAATGAAGTCTATACACATGATATCTTTACAAGGGCCAGTCTGCACAGAATTAAAGATGTAGGTGGCATCTGGTGGGTCTGAGTCAGCCCCTGGCTTCTTATATGGCTCTGGTACTTATATGTTGGGTACTCCAATGGTGAGACGACCATGGCGTAGTTTTTATTCCTGGCCACTTGGAAGGTTATTGGCTAACTATTCCTGAAACGATCTTTCATGGAAGATATACTTTGCCCATGTACATAAGTGGCCAGGAACAAAAACTACGGCATGGTTGTCTCACCATTGGAGTACCCATTGGAGTACCCAACATATAAGTACCCGAGCCATATAAGAAGCCAGGGGCTGACTCAACCCACCAGATGCCACCTACATCTTTACTTCTGTGCAGACTGGCCCTTTCGTGATATGTGTAGAATCAGTAGTGCCTGACTTGGAATGGAAGGTGTTAATGGTGGAGCAGGTGATTTGCTTAATCTATTATTTTATTACTCAGCACTGCAGAACTTTAGAAACCAGGACAATGGCAGTATTGGGAGCAGGAATGTCCTGTCTAACAAGCTCCCTGATTAACAGGCAAATTTCCTGGTGCAGCACAGAGAGGTGACACCAAACATGTGATAGTCCACCTGACAACATGTAAGGAATAATTATATTAAGTATTTAGTGCAGATCTGTATTTACCTCCAGGATGCCTAAAGCTATTATGAGTTGACTTCCAATAGCTCTACATATCTGTGTAATTATTAGGTTGCTTATTTAATAGAATTCATCTTGTATGTGTTTTCAAAATGGTGTCAGGTAAGACATTCATTTTAAACAAATGCAATCATAAATGGCTTATCGAGAGCCATACTCACGGTGGACATAGAGAAAGGTTCCTTTGAGGTTAACGTAGATCTAAACCCAATCACTAAAATTTTAGACTCCAGCTAATCAATACAATTATCAGGTCCAGCCTGCCCATTGACATGCTGACTGAAGCAGATGCTGTCGTTTCAAAGGAAGCTATTGCTGGTAGGAGGTCTAGAACCTCCTTGAACCACTGCAAAATATATTCAGTGAGTTGGCCCAGATAACATGGACATCAGTTTGGGTCCACTAGTAACAGCAGATGTTCATGGTGTATTTTCTATCTGACTTCAATGTCCCATCTCCTGGAAATGCAAAACGTATTGCAATGCAACATACAAATAGCTCATGTACTGTGAACAGTGACCCACGGTAACCCTTGTCTGGTTTAATAATGGTGATTAATAGCTCTGTGATAATATGGATTCCATCAGCTGTTTACTCATGAATTATTACAACAATGATCAAAGGAATAGTCATAAAAACAGCAGAGGCCAGGTTTCGGCGTATTATAAGGAAATATACCCTTAAAGAGGAAAAATTAATAACTTGTATTTGTTTATAGTGCATGTGCGTAACTTATGGAGAATTATGTATCCATAATTAATTGATCTTTTTTTTCCCTTAGTAGTAATTAGTATTTGTGGACTATGGAACACTGTTGAAAGCTTGATTACTGGTTTAATAAACTAAGAAGTTATCCACAGCCCAATTGTACCATGAATCCTTCAAATCCTTAGTACTTATGTGCTGGAAAGACAAACTGGACCAGCACCCAGCCATAGTAGATGTGCGCAAGAGTTAATATTCACCTGGAGATGTTTGTATGAGGTTTATCTGAAAATGTACGATTGTTGGAAGGTATAGTTATCACATAACGGAATTTTAAAGGTGAAAAATTGGTGATGCAGAATAAATGGATGTGCACCTCCATTACCTCTTTGGTGACTTGACGAAGGCCATGGTGGGTCCTTGCAGCACACAATTGATTCAAGGATGGCCAGATGTCTCTCTATATACTGTATGTCCCTCAGGCATGTGCTAGTCTGTAACTAGCAGAGATAGGTTAAGGCAGAATGGAGTTCGATTCAACCCCCCCCCATCCCTTCAATTTACATTGATAAGGATTTCAATAAGCTCAGAGAAGCCACCCTATTTGCTTTGCCTGTACTGGCATTTTCTTCCCATTTGAAGCCACCCAGCATTCCCTCTCATGAAGTGAATGCTCAGTGCACAGATTTGAACAATTGTGCTGCCCTCCTGGTTTACTAAAGGATAATCAAAGTTGTAGCTGGGCCCACTTGACATCCATCCAGTCGTGCCCATACACCTTACGATTATCGGACTAAACTTTTCGTCCGATGATCGAACCGTCGTACGATTTTCGTACCACGGCCCCATCCTGCCCCGATTATCGCATGGTTCAATCAGCGGTAGTTAGAAAAAAACACCCGGACGACTTGCGGTAATTGACCGCAATTATTTTCGTTTGCGCATGCGCAGTGTTAATCGTACGACATTTGACGGACGGAAACGCCACCAACCATGCGAACATCGTACGATCAACCAAAGTTTTCAAACATGCTTGACCGTCAAAAGTCGTACGATTGTACAGTACTATCGGTCGGGCACTCTATTCACACGTTACGATTGTCGTACGAAAAGTCGATCGCATACGATTATCGTACGATAATCGTAAGGTGTATGGGCACCTTTAGGCTTCTGCCTAGTTTGCCTTGTGGATGATCTGGCTCTGGTTACCAGCAGGTTGCTATAGGTAAAGAAGATGGAAGTGGCTGGAGAAGTTGTCATTGAATTACCTCCTACTGGACTGCTGCCACATATTGTCAATATTGGCTTTTTGTTGCACATGTATTGTCACATGTATTTTACCCACAATGATAGCCGATACTGTATACAATAAAAACAATTACAAGATCCAACAGGGGGAATGGGAATCAGTTATCATAAATCCAGCAACCAGGAGCTCAAGCACATTTATCTCATCCAAAGGGGTCCATTTATATAATTTCCCATACTCGTCACTGCCATCTAGGGGTGCTAGTGCCTCCTGAACCTTTATAAATGAACCCCACAGAGTCTTTGTTATGAACTTTGAGTGTTATATATAAATCAACGTAATTTCATCTAATAATCTAATTAAAGCTATTAATCTAATGAATAGCTTTGTTAACCCTGTAGGTATTTTATCCGTTTTTTATTTATAAATGATTACAGCAATGATTAGAAGAATAGTCATGTTGAAATACGCTGTATAAGAACAGCAGGGCCCAGGTTTACGTATAAACCATCACATTCTCAAACAATTCATCCCCACACAGCTACCTCCTCATGTTTCACTTGCCGCTCCCTTTTAGATCGTAAGCCCTCAAGGGCAGGGCCCTCCTTACCATCTTGTCTTGAATTGTATTTTAATGTCTTCCTAATATTGTAAAGCGCTGTGCAAACTGTTGGCACTATATAAATTCTGTATAATAATAATAAGGAAATATGTCCTTAAAGCGGACCTTTACCCATATCTTCAAATAACAACAGATACATATGCCTTTAGAAATGTTTAGTAATGACAATCTACAAACACATACTTCTAGGTAATTGCCGGTGTTCTATCAAAGTTTATGACTGCGGTAGAATGTGTGACCGGTCACACATTTTAACGTAATCCCGCCCACTTTTTTGGCGGTGGAATATGTGACCGGCAAAAGGCGAAGAATTCCAGCGCTTTCTCAGCTGTTCCATGGCAGATCGGCATCGCAGATGGTATGTTCAGAAGAACCGATCTGCCCTGAAACAGCTGATCGGTCCTGAAATGTCACTTCTATCCGACTTTGTGAAATGTGAGATCGCAGTCACAAAGTCAGATAGAAGTGACATTTCAGGAGCGATCAGCTGTTCCATAGCAGATCGGTTCCCCTGTGCATACCATCTGCAATGCTGATCTGCCCTGGAACAGCTGGAATTCTTCACCTTTTGCCGGTCACATATTCCACCGCCGAAAAACTGGGCGAGATTAGGTTAAAATGTGTGACCATGTGACCAGTCACACATTCTAACACAGTCACAAAGTTTGATAGAACAGCGACTTTGTATTCTTTGCATACCTTATTTTTCTTTTCTTCCCCAGTCTTCTGACAGTGGCCATGTTAACTAAGGGCAGATTACTAGAGCTCCCTTTACTTCCTGGATCTCTGGCACATGTGACTAGGACATGTGACCATGCACATCATCTCAGGGGAGGAAAATGCCTTTACATGAGATCTCGTGAGATTACAGATGAGATTTCCCAGCCATGCTCTGCTGATGTAACCTTCCCAGGATGCAATGCTTGGGCACAATTACATAATTTGTGCCAAAGTGGACCAGGAAGGAGAAAAAAAAAAGAATTTGTAACATGCAGAGCTGCATGCTGATGTGATTTTCAGTCAAAGGAGGTAAAGGAGGTCCACTTTAATGATGAAATGCTGATACATTTTGTTTGTTTTATTCTTTTTTTTTTATTACAGTGCATATAACTCCTTTACAGTCATCACTTTTCCATAATTTACTGATTATTTTTTCCAAAGAAAGTATGTATCTCACTGAATGACCCTTTAAGAAATTTGGTGCAATGTGCAACTAAGGCACAATTAAGACAGCGTGTGCCGATGAATAACATCAACACCAGAATATTTCCTGGAGGACATTTTTAATGAATAATCCCCAAAGAAAATAATAAAGCAAGTTTATTCTTGTGTTTTATAATTAGTAACTTGTGTTTTGTTTGACTGTCTGTGGGAGAGTGGGAGCGGCAGACTTTGGAATGTGACAGAAGTTTGCATGAACTCGTTGACTTTGCTGGAGGATGGAAACCCGCCAGGAGAGCACAGTGTATGTTTCTAATACTTGTCTGTTTAACGTCCACAGTGTCTGACTTACCCAGCTGCCTAGAAAGATTTCAATTCAGTTTTCCCCATCTACTTTACTGATGGAAAATTCAACAATGTTGGAATGTGGAGTGACATGTTCTCTTGATAGACCCCCCACCACCACCACTACCACATCCTTAAAGCGGACCTTTACCCATATCTTCAAATAACAACAGATACATATGCCTTTAGAAATGTTTAGTAATGACAATCTACAAACACATACTTCTAGGTAATTGCCGGTGTTCTATCAAAGTTTATGACTGCGGTAGAATGTGTGACCGGTCACACATTTTAACGTAATCCCGCCCACTTTTTTGGCGGTGGAATATGTGACCGGCAAAAGGCGAAGAATTCCAGCGCTTTCTCAGCTGTTCCATGGCAGATCGGCATCGCAGATGGTATGTTCAGAAGAACCGATCTGCCCTGAAACAGCTGATCGGTCCTGAAATGTCACTTCTATCCGACTTTGTGAAATGTGAGATCGCAGTCACAAAGTCAGATAGAAGTGACATTTCAGGAGCGATCAGCTGTTCCATAGCAGATCGGTTCCCCTGTGCATACCATCTGCAATGCTGATCTGCCCTGGAACAGCTGGAATTCTTCACCTTTTGCCGGTCACATATTCCACCGCCGAAAAACTGGGCGAGATTAGGTTAAAATGTGTGACCATGTGACCAGTCACACATTCTAACACAGTCACACCATAGCAGATCGGTTCCCCTGTGCATACCATCTGCAATGCTGATCTGCCCTGGAACAGCTGGAATTCTTCACCTTTTGCCGGTCACATATTCCACCGCCGAAAAACTGGGCGAGATTAGGTTAAAATGTGTGACCATGTGACCAGTCACACATTCTAACACAGTCACAAAGTTTGATAGAACAGCGACTTTGTATTCTTTGCATACCTTATTTTTCTTTTCTTCCCCAGTCTTCTGACAGTGGCCATGTTAACTAAGGGCAGATTACTAGAGCTCCCTTTACTTCCTGGATCTCTGGCACATGTGACTAGGACATGTGACCATGCACATCATCTCAGGGGAGGAAAATGCCTTTACATGAGATCTCGTGAGATTACAGATGAGATTTCCCAGCCATGCTCTGCTGATGTAACCTTCCCAGGATGCAATGCTTGGGCACAATTACATAATTTGTGCCAAAGTGGACCAGGAAGGAGAAAAAAAAAAGAATTTGTAACATGCAGAGCTGCATGCTGATGTGATTTTCAGTCAAAGGAGGTAAAGGAGGTCCACTTTAATGATGAAATGCTGATACATTTTGTTTGTTTTATTCTTTTTTTTTTATTACAGTGCATATAACTCCTTTACAGTCATCACTTTTCCATAATTTACTGATTATTTTTTCCAAAGAAAGTATGTATCTCACTGAATGACCCTTTAAGAAATTTGGTGCAATGTGCAACTAAGGCACAATTAAGACAGCGTGTGCCGATGAATAACATCAACACCAGAATATTTCCTGGAGGACATTTTTAATGAATAATCCCCAAAGAAAATAATAAAGCAAGTTTATTCTTGTGTTTTATAATTAGTAACTTGTGTTTTGTTTGACTGTCTGTGGGAGAGTGGGAGCGGCAGACTTTGGAATGTGACAGAAGTTTGCATGAACTCGTTGACTTTGCTGGAGGATGGAAACCCGCCAGGAGAGCACAGTGTATGTTTCTAATACTTGTCTGTTTAACGTCCACAGTGTCTGACTTACCCAGCTGCCTAGAAAGATTTCAATTCAGTTTTCCCCATCTACTTTACTGATGGAAAATTCAACAATGTTGGAATGTGGAGTGACATGTTCTCTTGATAGACCCCCCACCACCACCACTACCACCAACCTGTGCTGCCCTTTGCCTTCTGGAGCCCTGATGGCCCGTTCACACCTAAATATAGCAATAATCTGATGATAATGTGAAATTAATGGGTGTTTTCTCACAACACACCTAGCATGCATTGCTATTACTTTAAATGGCACTCCGACACATATCCCGGGCTTCATTGCTACCATGCAGCGTATGTGCGGTATTACAATACCGTGGGGTGTGAGGGAAAAAAAAGTAATGCATGCAAGTACAGAAAATACCTGTTGATCCTGCCAGATATCTTCTGTCCCTATTACATTCTCTGCACTGAACTTAAATCTCAAACAATGTTATCACTCTTCTCAGCCATCTTGTGAAAATTGCAAGACAGGAGGAGGGGAGATGTTTGTAGTGAAATACAGGAGAGAATCCTAGGGTGACAACGCTGATCCCCCATTGATACACTGCAGTGAGTGAGCGCTTTCACGCTAGGACAGAAAGCATGTTACTGCCAGGTAAAAATAGAGAAAAAAACTACCTACCCCTTTATTTTTCTTAGGTGATCCCGCCGGTAACAACACTCACTCACTGTACTATGGAGAAGTTGCGCTGCCACCCTAGGACAGGAACACCTGCCCCTATATATTCACTATCTGATCCTGCCAGTAACACACTTCTAGTCCTAGGATGACAAAGCTCACGCATTGTACTATGCAGAAGCAGCGTTGTCACCCTAGGACAGGACGTGTATAAGGACTACAGAACAAATCCTGCTATACATTTGCAACACCCACACGTTAACAGGATTATATGCATGATTGCAGTGCATAGGTGTGAAAGGAGCCTTAAAAAGAAATAGTCTGTTGGTGGAGTTGAACCTCACTAGAATATCTGCTCCTCTCTGCCTTTTATACATCTGTTCCTCTTACATTTATACCCCTCTGTGTCCACTATTAGAGTACATTCTGCCTCCTTTGCATGACTGTACCCCGTCCCTGACATTCCTTCCTCTCATACCCGCACATAGTTCTTCTTCCTGTGCTCCCTCCCTGTTTGTGTACATGAACATATTTACTTTCTGCATGCAGAGTGTGCACATTCCCAGCCTGTTTAACGCACGCTCACCCAGGATATTTATTACCACTAATCCGTGTCATCTGAAACTTTAAGTTTGTGCCCAGCTGTACAGTAACATTGCGGTCATGTTGTCCTTTCAGGCATCATAAGTGTTAAATGTCGGGAGAGAGAAACCAGAATAGAGCAAACATGCTAACATTAGAGAGAATACTACTATACTATTAACACTTCATTGACTGTATAGACTACTGTATTCATCTGCTGGGCCTTGGCCTTTGGTGGTAAAGGAAACCTGTCATAACCGAAACAGATATTGCCCGTGCTGAGATCCATTTGAACATTTTAGTTGTCTGGCTGTTGTGATTAACATTAAATCGCATGCTTGATTCAGGTCAGTGGTTCCAAATCTCCTGACACCAGTAGATCAACTCAACAGCCAACAACCCAACAACTTTGGCACGATCGAGTCCCTCTGCCAATCAGCTTCGAGCTGGCCAAACAGCCGGCTTGATGCCGATTGGCTGGGAAACGGGCTTCCCGGCAAATCAGCGTCGAGGCGGCCAAACCTGGCTTACTGGGTAATCAAGAAACCAGGCGGCGGGTAATGATTGGCTGGGAAGCCGGCACCATGCTAGCGGAAGTACCGGTATCGGTATTCAGAAGTATTGGTGCATACCTAATTATCGGAAAGGTAAGCTGAGCCTTTAAAGCTAAACCCCATTGTACAATATTAAAGTAAAGGGATATTTCCCCAATGGGGCACAGACAGCAAAAGAAAAACCCAACCTGCTGAATCATTGTATGTGCCTAATGTTTTCATATGGCCCTTTAAATGATGCTGTAACTAAATCCTTAGTTAAAAGCATGAATAATTTGTATATTTAAACTGTATCTGTGGAACCCATGGGGCTTGATTTATAGCTGGAGGGATGCCATTGGCACGAAACTACACCACTATGGCTCTGGGGAGCATAGGACATGCTAAAAAAAAATCAAAAAAGGAAACACCTTTTAAAATCTGTGCAGGATCTAGTCCAAACAAACAAGGAGTGAGCAATGGATGAATGAAAATGCCAGGAATGTACTACCAAGAAGGACTTGGTACGGGCAAAGCACAGGTTCAGGAGAAACACAAGGGTCATCACAGTAGACAGGTCGTGTCCAGTACAGAATGGTGCTGATCCTATGTTCAATGTGTGTCAATTGAGCCTAAATCATGGTCTTCCCTTCTTCTAGTGACTAGCTACATTAGATTTGGGGTATAGCGATGGTGAAGCTAATGAGAAATAGCAGTACAATAAAAGCCAATTATAGCTGGATTCTGAAACATTTATATGTTTGTAGGCCTTCACCGGCACCTCAAGGCTGAGGCTTCTTGGGCAATGATTTGATTGGCTGGGATTGATTTTTTGCCAGCCACATGTCTGATAGACATAACAATGATTCACATAAATAAGAAAGAACTCTGTTTCCTAAAGGTCTATTACACATAGCAATGTTAATATTGTTCGGCTGTAGGCCCTTCTATTCTTGTACCACCCACAGCCAATGTTATTCCAAACAATATGTGAAACCGACTGTAGCTTTCTAACATGAAAGTACTTGTCATGTAATGCCATCTGTCAAAATACCACCATTGATAAGGGCAAGTATAATAAGATAGATAAGAAGCCTGTTTTGTTCTATAGATAGTAGCTTTGTGTGGAATGATCACACTATAGTAACATACAACCAGTGTGCTTCTCTTTCGCATTATGCTTTTTTTACTAAATGAAAAAAAAATTGCATTGCATACCCCCTTCTATGACTCTGGGTGGCTTGGAATGATGGTTTGGTATGAAGACATACCTCTGTCTGTACTGAATTTGGGACACTTTCATGGTGATTTTGTACTTTGCAATGCATTGGTTTAATCACACCTCCTAACTTTGTATGTAGACCGCTGGTGCCCAACCTAAGGCCCGAGGGCCACATGAAGGTCCTTGGTGTTTGAAGTGTAACCCTTGGGCCCCAACAGTCAATACTGGAAGCATTGCTTTGTAAAAAGTCTGTAGCGCTCACCCTCTAGGGAGCCACCTTGAGTAAGCAGGTCTTCCAAAGCCTGCATAGGGATTTTAATAATTTGTCTGCCCCTATGGCACTTACCACCCTCTGTGGCGACCGATAAAAGCGAGGTCCAGACCATAGATATGATGCTGAGGAATTTTAATGCAGAACTTCTGGGAGAGAGAGGTTGAGGGTCAGGATCATCGAGAATGGTGTAAACTCATTTAAGTACTAGAACACAGTAATTGCTGCCATTCACAGACTAGGACCTTTAAGCCAGATTGGGCAATCTGTGTGTGGAGCACCTGGCTGAGCAGCAGTTGAACCAAAAGACATCCATCCAGTCATTTTCATCTTTAGTATCAGTAGTAGCCACTGGTCCCTCAGACTCAGGCCTCCGGCCTAGCCAAATCAGACAGTCATTAGTAGCCTCCCCCCTAGGCAGGGCCCAGGGGAGAAAGAGACCTCACATGGTCTGCCCCGAATATTTATGTCCTCTCCCAGCATGTACGATTGGCCTGAACCTTCTAGTGATTGGCTAGGGAGACATAGATACTCATAACAATCTCTCATTGGTTGCTCTGCTATGTGGCCAGGGTACACCCAGCCACCCAGCCGCAGGCAGATGCAAATGATGACAGATTAATTAAGGTAAACCAGATGATCCTAAACTACAAATCAGCCTCGGACTGATTACAATCTGACAATACTACATTTCCTAAGTACTCCTGCTAACTACTGTTATTTGCTACAAGTCCTCAAATAACAGTAGTCTCTGACTGTCTTCTACAGCATGACTTCCATCTCCAACCTCTCCTTATTCTTCTGCAATGATCTTCTACCCCTTCCATGAAGTCTCACGTCTCCTGTTCTATTCTCCATTGCACAGAATAAAAGAAAAATTAAATAGAAAGACTGAACCCCTCCTTATGATTCCTTTGGGAGAGAGAATATGATGGTATCACTACTGCTATCCCTAAAATGATAAGATAGCCATTGCCCACATGCACCCAACACTGAAATATCAGTTTTTGAAGGATTCATTCTCATCTTCTCACAATTACAGCATAGTCACCTTTCATACACATCACTAGTTTCTAATTTGCAGGAACAGTCACCTTGGCCCTTGACTTGGTCTGTTATTGTGAATGTCAAACACAGCAGATAACAGGGCGTATAATGGTATTTTTTGCTTCCATATTTTATATTTCTTTAGTTGCTGGGTCCGTTGATAAGGTATTATGACAGTGATAATTAGAGGGTCACTTTAGATAAAGTTAACCTGAATAGCATCTCTTTCTGTGCAATCACTTTATGGGTGACCATAAACAGTTTGGATCCTGCTGATTTGACAACCCAGTGTCTGTAATTGCTCCCAGTTGTCCCCAGTTCTTACATACAAAGCTTTTACAACCCTGGGAGGTGAAATGATCTTTAAGATTCCTACCTAGAAATGATTTGCCATGGATAACAACTCCAAGGTTCCCAAAGAGTAGAGGGAAGCCCTGCACAGCTAATAGGCCCCACACCCCCAAGCAAGTAGAACATGTTTCATACAGTGCAGAGAAATAGAGTTTGTGGTATAGGTGACCCACGTGTTGTACCTGGACAAGAAAAGGAAGTACACTATAAACCCCAAACATTCGTGGACAACAGAACATCACAGCAAGAGTATGGGCTTGTTGGACATCCCATTCATAAACCATAAGCACTGATATGAAGCCCTCCTCCCCTTTATGGCTAGAACAACCTCAACTCTTCTGGCCTTCCAAAGGATTTTGTAGTGTTTCTGTAGGGATTTCTGCCCATTCAGCCAAAAGAGTGTTTGTGGAGTTCAGTAGAGTTGAGGTCAGCTTTGTCCACTCTAGTTACTCCATACCAAACTCATCAAACCGAGTCTTTATGGAGCTAGCTTTGTTCACAAAGGTCTGATTGGGACAGAAAAAGGTCTTCCCAAAACTGTTGCCACAAAGTTGTAAGCACACAATTGTCTAAGATGTCTTTGTATGCTGTAACATTAACAGTACCCTTATTGGGAACACCTGAACTCAATAATGTGGAGGGGTGTCCACATACATTTGGCCATATAGTAGGTGTGAGGGTTAGGTGTTCGAATACTTTCGGTACAATAGCGTAAATGTTGATGTATACTCATCCACCAAGCTGCAAGATGTGATCGAGAACAATCAGATATCTTCCCACATGGTTGCTGGGAAGTCTCCCCACATTGTTCCTGGGAAGTCTCCCCACATCGTTCCTGGGAAGTCTCCCCACATTGTTCATGGGAAGTCTCCTCACATCGTTCCTGGGAAGTCTCCTTACATCATTCCTGGGAAGTCTTACCACATCGTTCCTGGGAAGTCTCCTTACATCGTTCCTGGGAAGTCTTACCACATCGTTCCTGGGAAGTCTCCGCACATCGTTCCTGGGAAGTCTCCGCACATCGTTCCTGGGAAGTCTCACATTGGACCACCCTAGTTGTATCCATTTATAGTGAACAGCAGTTGCATTGGATAACATGAGGAATGGCGGTAACCTTTTTGGCACCAGGGACCGGTTTCATGGAAGAAAGTTTTTCACAGCCGATGCAAAAATGAACACACGAGCGCCTGTGTGGGGGAAGCTACATTGTGAAGCCAGCAGCTTTCCCGCATAGGCGCTTGTGTGTTAATTTTTGCCTCGGCTGTGAATCCTATGGAGCCGCTTCCCCGCACATGCGCAATTCCCGTGGGGCCTCCCTAGTTGTATCCATCTATAGTATAGGACACATTAGCTCAGCGGTCCCAAAACCTTTTTAGCTCCAGGGGCGTGTTTCATGGAAGAAAGTTTTTCACAGCCGAGGCAAAAGTGAACACACGAGCGCCTGTGCGGGAAAGCTACACTGTAAAGCCAGTAGCTTCCCCACACAGAGACTTGTGTGTTGATTTTGCCTCGGCTGTGAATGTTATGGACCCGATTCCCCGCACATGCGCAATTGCCAGTGAAATTTCTGGACCTGATCAGGGGCTTTGAGCTTGCGCATTCAGCCGACACTCCCTTCACACCCCTGGAAGTGACGCACGGGTCCACATTTCTAACAAGTCGAGGGTTCTACCAGAATACTGGTGGAATCCTGCATCCCAGTTCCTAGCAGGCCACGGACTGGTACCCACCCGCAGGTCGGAGGTGGGGGATGCCGGCCTTAGCTGGTTCTGTAGTTAGCTCCAGAGTCTGCAAAAGGTTAATCAGTTCACAACTAAGCTACAAATTGTTGTCATTTGAGCTTTCATTGACTGAAAATCATATTTTTCTAGCAGCAAAGCACAAAGGAGAGTCATTCTGTAGCTGGCTCTAAACTGCTCATGTGACACTTGCCGTAGGCTCTGCACAAAACAGGTTTTGGAATCCAGTGTTTACTGGGTCCCGGGCTGTGACTGACTAATGAACACAAGCTGCAGTGCCTGTAAGTGCTGACCCAGCAGTCCCTAATCACTTCCATTGCCTGTTAGGATTTAATTTTAATTAAAAGCAATCCCCTTCAGTGGTTCTCCGTCACATGCTCGCTTTGTGTTCTTGAATGGAATGCAAATCAGAGAGAAAGAAAAGCAACGCACATAGGCAGATTTTTACTGATTCCTGAAACCATTCAGCATTTTCATCTGCTTCTATTAAAGGGTCAGCCCACAAACTGATATTCCTCGTTTTTTGGGTACACACTGGAGAGTAGAGATGAGCAAAAATATTTATTTACATTTTAGCCCAAGTCATCATGGTTCCAAACAGCTCCAACTCTCTCAGCTCGGCTTCCCTGAACTCCCTGCCCAGTACAAGATCACAATGGACAGAGCTGTCCATCTACTAGTTTGTAGGAGGAAGGAGGAGAGGGCTGAAGAGAAATGTCACGTCTGTGCATTTGTGGAGACACACACAGCTTACTAGCACACCAGTGACGTGCCGTGCCTTCTGTGCTGGGTGAGGCATCCCCCAGCCCGCCAAAGCTCCGCCCCCATCCCGCCGAAGCCCCGTCCCACCGAAGCCCAGCTCGGTAACCAAGCTGTGTGGGGAGGAGACAGGGAGGAGCCTCCCTGTCCCTCACTTGCTCATAACTGCTGAGGCATTGAGATCAATAACCTCAGTGGGTTTTTTTCTTCTTTTTTTTTGATTGGACAGCTTGAACCAATGGCGCTTTGCCATTGGTCCAAGTCATCCACAGAGCTCACGCCTCTAACACAGAGTAGAGCCAGTGACAGCTCTTGCCTCACCAAGTTAGGTTACACAAGCAGTGGGGAAGCCTGCTGCTGTGTAACCTAACTACCTGCCCAAAAGCCGGATGCCGGTAATTACCAGGCAGCGCTCCATCCATGACAGGTTACACAGCGGGTAACAAGCCGCTCTGAATGGAGAAAAAGCTGTCAGCTTCAGACTTGAAGCTGACACCTTTTCTCTACATAATACTAGGTGAGGCTCTGCCTCACCTGCCTCCCCTGACCGCACGTCCCTGTAGCACACACAAGGGTGCCTCTATAGGACCCTGCAAGGGAAAGGAGTCACCCTAAACCAGGATATCGGGTGACCAGGCGATTCTACAGGAAGCTTCCATTGTAAGTGATTTCATCAGCATTTGAAACAACATAAAAACCTCCTGATTTGAATATCACTTTAAGGCCCTGTTCACACGAAACGCACATCGGTACCACGACACACGGCTGAACTCCAGGCCAACAGGCAGACGCACGGAGGATATACATGTATGAGAACTGTTTTACACGCCCAAAAGTATGTGTTTCTGCCCATCCAGTCCTGAGATTTACACAGTTCTACCACATAGCACAACCCCGCCTGGCCAGGAGACCTGATTTTTACTTGCTGCGGTTCAGTAGCATTTACAGGTCTTCATCCTCTCCGACACTGTGACTGGACAATGAAAGGAGAAAAAGAGCTCATATTTGTGTCCTCTCCTCCTTTTAGCATGCTTCTTGCACTGCAGAACAACAGACTGGCTCCTTGTGCTGCTTCTGTCTCTCCCTCTCTGAGCTCTGCTGTACAGGGACTGTAAGAGGCTGACACCAGGTCACATGCAGGTACTTACACTGCTTGCATTTAAAACATACGTATGTAAGGGTGTATTGATGAACACAGAGCTGCATTCATTTGTGTCTGTTGGGTTTAACTTTGAAGAATCTTTAGATCTCAAGGCTTTACAAACCACATGTGTCCGTCTCTCTCCTCCTGCCGGTATTTATCTGTCTCGTGTCACTCCTCATACCAGTCACATGCCACCAACCACATTTTACTTCTATTCTTGGGAATCTACATAGCCCCTGAACATGAAAGCATCAAGTACATTTAATTTCACAACGCTTATTCAATGTCCTGTATCTATGACCGAGCAGCGTTGTCACCCTAGGACAGGAAGTGTGCTAGGACTGCAGAACACATCCCCCTTTTCTATTTCACACCGTGGGGGGGAGCTGTTATGTAGTCCACACATAACTGGATAGGGATGACCACATAGCACTGCAGAGTGTGCAGGAACTTTAAAGCTCACTGGATTTCTGGCAGGATCCACATGTATTTTTTTTACACTCAAGGAACAGATATAACAAAACACGTTAAATTATATAGTTAACAGACCACAAGGGAGTGAATACCAGAAGTTCCCTTCCGCTGCCGCTGCCGGCTATCACGGGCTCTGGTGTCCCTGATACAAGCACGGGACCGGCACGGCGGGTCTCTGCACTGAGATCGGAGAGAGATTAGCACACTTCCAGAGGCCGACCTCCCCTGTGATCACTGAACCCGGAAGTGATGTGGATTATATCACTTCCACTTTCAGCCTCACATCTCTGCTTCATCAGCTTCTTTGGGGGTCCCTAGGTGACATTAGAGGTTTAATAGACCCCTGATGTCTCCATAAAGAGGACCTGTCGCTGTATCTGCGCTATTGTTAGCATTGGGACATACATGTTACATATCACCGCGAAGGTTGGAGCGCGAGCAATAATTCTAGGGCCATCAAACACTGTTAACGCTAAACTGATGAGCGATAGACATGTGCGATTCGTTTCGTTCGGACAAATTTTCTGAAATTTAGACATTCGGACATATCCGAATTTCCGAATCCCAATGCATCCGAATGTGTCCGAATCCGTATTTCCGTTTCCGAATCCTGTCCGAATTTCGTTCAAAAACTACACTGAATCGGACATTTGACTTTTCTGGCCAATCAGATGTGTTTTTCGGTTTAATGCATCCGAATGGGTCTGAAGACGAATTTTCGTTAAGGGAACATGGGAGCCATATACAGTATATGCATATAATACTAAAGCTGAGGCTCCTAGACCCGAACGGCATTCGGGATCCGAATTTCCGAATCGCATTGGGGAGCTCCGGAATGCCATTCGGGTCTGGGAGCCTCAGCTTTAGTAATATATGTATATGGCTCCCAGACCCGAATGT
>NW_017306495.1:329427-359362 GCF_000935625.1 Nanorana parkeri
GGAATGCCATTCGGGTCTGGGAGCCTCAGCTTTAGTAATATATGTATATGGCTCCCAGACCCGAATGGCATTCCGGAGCTCCCCAATGCGATTCGGAAATTCGGATCCCGAATGCCGTTCGGGTCTAGGAGCCTCAGCTTTAGTATTAATATCTGTATACGGTATTCTGTGGTATTTGCAACGAATATTCATAAACTCATCCGAAACTAATGAAAATTCGGATTTCGTCCGAATCCGAAACTCGAACCTAATTGTATTTCGGATCTGAATCCCGAAATAACAAAATATCTGAATGGAACCAAACTGGATTTTTCCGCAGCTTACATGTCTAATGAGCGGTAAAAGCTTTTAAAGCGTGGCGTATGCACAATTTTGGGTATGGTAGTTTTTGCAATTTCATGGGCGCGCGCAATTTTAAGGCTTGACATGTTTGTTGTCTTTTTACCTGACGTGACCCTGTCTTTTCAACATTTTTGGTACTTTTTTATTTATATAGTAAAAAATAAAACCCCCAGTGTTGATTAAATACCACCAAAAGAAAGCTCTTTCAGTCCCCAAAAATCTTTATGAAATGAATATTGGTACGGCGTTGCATGACTACATAAATGTCAGTCAAATACTTGGACAGGAAGGGGATTTAACGCCCCAGTCTTCCAGTGGTTAAATAACACTTACAGGTCTTGTCCCTCCCCCAGGCTGTGATTGGACAGTAAAAAAAAAAAAAACAGCAATCTTATGAGCTGATCTCACTGTCACTCTGCTCTCTCCTGTATCAGCATGCACCTTGTTATCACATGAGCACTGCAGAACAACTAACTGGCTTCTTGTGCTGCTTCTATCTCCCCCAGTCTGAGCTCTGCTCTACTGGGGGTTATAAGAGGATGAAACCAGGTCAGATTCAGGTGCTTACACTGCTTGCATTTAATATTGCATTCATGAATCCAGTGCCGCATGGATTTGTATCTTTTCCATCTGATTGGATGTCAGCTTTAATTGACTTTGCATACTTGTAACAGGGAGGTAAAATAGACTGACAATCAGGATGATATAAATAGAAGGTATGATAGCGATGGGATTATAATGAATAGTTAAGGAAGTCTTATCTGATTGGTTATGATGACATTCCTGTATAAGTCACTCGTGTACGTGGGTGATGTATATCACTGACATGTCAGTAGCGCAGTATTGTAAACACGTTGCATAACGATGTGGCCGCTGGTGTGTCTGTTGTTATTTTCATACTTGATGTATGTGAAGTGGGAGAAGTGAACAGGTGGCGGAGTGATGGCCAGGTGACATGATCAGGATATAGGAACACATTAGGACATATAGAAAGGACAACGGACACGGGGTCTACCCCTACCCATGTCTGAATTGCGTTACTGGAAAGTGATAAGGTTATTCGTTCTCATTAAAGCCATAAAAATTAAATGTGGGTGCCCTCCCCATAATACTCATTTTGTCAAGGGGGGTCTCAGATTACTCCACGGTGCTGCATGCTTCTTTCTCGCTGCTTCCACCCCACTTTCCAATGTTATCATGTGCAATGCAAGACGCCCCACTGCTGATCCCGCATCATATATGACGACATCATGGGCCTGCCCCCCTGCTGATCCCGCATCATACATGATGATATCAAGTGCCCATCCCTGTGCTGATCTCGCATCATACATGATGACATCATGGACCTGTCCCACTGCTGATCCTGCATCATACATGATGACATCATGGACCTGTCCCACTGCTGATCCTGCATCATACATGATGACATGATGGGCCTGGCCCACTGCTGATCCTACATCATACATGATGACATGATATGCCTGCCCCACTGCTGATCCTACATCATACATGATGACATGATGGGCCTGCCCCACTGCTGATCCTGCATTATACATGATGACATCATGGACCTGTCCCACTGCTGATCCTGCATCATACATGATGACATCATGGACCTGTCCCACTGCTGATCCTGCATCATACATGATGACATGATGGGCCTGGCCCACTGCTGATCCTACATCATACATGATGACATGATATGCCTGCCCCACTGCTGATCCTACATCATACATGATGACATGATGGGCCTGCCCCACTGCTGATCCTGCATTATACATGATGACATCATGGACCTGTCCCACTGCTGATCCTGCATCATACATGATGACATGATGGGCCTGGCCCACTGCTGATCCTGCATCATACATGATGACATGATGGGCCTGGCCCACTGCTGATCATGCATCATACATGATGACATGATGGGCCTGGCCCACTGCTGATCATGCATCATACATGATGACATCATGAGCCTGCCACACTGCTGATCCTGCATTATACATGATGACATCATGGGCCTGCTGCTGATCCTGCACCATATATGATGCCATCATGGGCCTGCCCCACTGCTGATCCAGCATTGTACATGATGATGTCAGGGGTCTGCCCCATTGCTGATCCCGCATCGTTCAAGGTGCCACCCCACTGCTGATCCCACATTGTACATGATGACATCAAGGGCCTGTCCCACCACTGATCATGCATCGTACATGATGATGTCAAGGGTCCACCCCACTTCTGATGTCATATTGTTGATAATGATGTCAAGGGCCTGCCCTACCGCTGATCCCATTGTACATGATGATGTCAAGGGCCCGCCCCACCAGTGATCATGCATCATGCATGATGATGTCAAGGGCCCACCCCACATCTGATGTCATATTGTAGATAATGATGTCAAGGGCCTGCCCTACCTCTGATCCCACATTGTACATGATGATATCAAGGGCCCGCCCCACCAGTGATCATGCATCGTACATGATGATGTCAAGGGCCCACCCCACTTCTGATGTAATATTGTAGATAATGATGTCAAGGGCCTGCCCCACCGCTGATCCCACATTGTACATGATGCTGTCAAGGCCCCACCCCACTTCTAATGCCATATTGTAGATGATGATGTCAGGAATCCCCCCACTGCTGATCCCACATTGTTTGTGATGTCATCACACCATTAGTCCATTCATCTTCCTGCTGTCCATGCTACGGAATTTGTGTATCTCGGTATGGACATGGACGAGAGGAAGAGTCTGCAGGAGCAGATCACACTTGCAATGCTTTACTGGCTCCAATGCAAACAAATGATAAATTCAATTTTTTTTCTTTTATGAAGACGTGCGCATTTAATAGTTTTCTCACAAAAATAGTGAGTTTCACCTTCAACTATTACATTGTATTCAACAGAATATGACTGGTGTAAGGCCAGCTTTATGTGCACCTGCAATAATAACATGAGGTTACAAAGGATAACTGGTTGTTACAAAATGATTCCATGGTTGGGAAATGCAGAAAAGGACTTCCTCTGTTCTCTAATAACAGTCAGAGCCGGTTTAGGTCCTGCGTGGCGCTTTACAAAATAAAAGGACGACAGTACAATACAATTCAAGACAATGTTAGGAGGGTCTGCGCAAACTTTGGCTCTATATAAATCTTGTAGTCAGGGCCGGTGCTAGACTATATTGCGCCCTAAGCAAGACCAGCAACTTGCAACCCCCACCTGCACAGCCCTATTCTCCTATGGGTTAGCTTCTGCAGGCGACAGGTGGATGTAATTTAATTTGAAATAGCCAATAGGAGGCTGGCTATTGCACCCACCCACTGAGCAGAGGTGCGAACCTGAGAGAGAAAGTTGTCTCTCAGTTACGCTCCTCTGACTCAGTTACGCTCCTCTGCACAGTGGGTGGGTGCAATAGCCAGCCTGCTATTGGCTTTTGCAAATTGAAATAGACAGGGGGCGCCGTGGGGGGTGAATGGTCAAGGCTGCGCACTAGATAGCAGTGCGCCCTAGGCAGAAGTGCGCCCTAGGCGGCTGACTAGTGGCAGCACTGGCCCTGCCTTTAGTACTTTGTATAATACTAATAATAATAATAACAATAATAATTGGAACAGGAAATGAAGGGATCTCTAGTCTATAAGAATGTCTACCTATTTTCTATTACATAATAATAAAAAATAAAATAATAAAAATAATATTAATGATGATGATAATAATAATAATATATTTTAAAAAGTGTGGACATGTCTTTTAGATCAATTGTATGAATAAAAAAGGATTTGTATATCTTTCAATAGCTTGTCTCGGTGTAATCTAGTGTTATCACAATTTAAATTACTTGAAATGAGTCCCAGAATACAATTTTTATCCATTCTTCAAACATCTCAGTTACACGGGGGATTGTTGGAACTTGTAGTTTATACAATGAAGATAAGGATATTTCAGCTTTTTTTTTTCAACTCCCAGGAAGTGACAAGGGCGCAGCATTTCTGGCAGGATCGACACGTTTCTGTACTTGCTGAAAAGTGAAAACGAATGCAGCCACCACATCTAAGGAATGGTAAGTTGCAATATGTTACATTTTAGTTTTGGCTTTATACTGTATATACTTTAACTGATCCTATTAGAGGAAGTCAACCTTTCCATAGGGTCAGAGCATGGGTTGCTCCTTTAATTCTCCTGCTGATCTGCACATAGATATTGATAATAAGTGATCAATGTATTGCCAAAAATGGCTCATTGATGGCTCTAGTGATTAACAGCACATTAACTCGATAATTACAAAGTGGATTACTGCTTCAAATGTCATCAGGAGAATTAGATCACTAAAGTGTATCGTCTAGTAAGATGTATAAGAGATCAACGTCATCCTGTCACATGTTCTGAGGATAAATACCTCATCCATCCATGTGATAAGCCCAAGTGGGGATGGCATTAGGGTACATGGAACCCAATGCAAGAATTTAGTATGGGGGCTCCTATTACCACCAATACACAATTCTTAAAGGTGGTCATACATTAAAATCGGATTGGACAATCTTCTTCAGATCTACCATCAACTATGTAGTGTCTGGAATGATACCAATTGAATGGATTGCTTAGGTGTACTCCGATATTACAGGGTTTTGGTAAATCTAAAGAAGATTGTATGGAGATTGTACAATCTGATTGTGAAGGGCACTCCAGCTGTGCTGAAATTACAAATCCCATCATGCCTCTGCCTTTGGAAGTCATGCCCTGTGTCTCTTAGAGTCTTGCAATGCTTCATGGGATTTGTAGTTCCACCATAGCTGGAGTGCCAAGGTTGCCTACCCCTGATTTAGATATCAGTAGATCTTTAGATCACATTGGACTATAATGTAGATCAGGGGTAGGCAAACTTGGTGCGCTAGCTGTGATGAAACCACAAATCTCATCATGCATCTGTCTCAGGGAGTCATGCCTGTGTCTGTCAAGAATCTTGCAATGCTTCATGGGATTTGTAGTTCCATCATAGCTGGAGTGCTGAGGTTGCCTACCCCTGGTTTAGATATCAGTAGATCTTTAGATCACGTTGGACTATAATGTAGATCAGGGGTGGGCAAGCTTGGCATGCTAGCTGTGATGAAACCACAAATCTCATCATGCTTCTGCCTCTGGGAGTTATGCTTGTGGCTCTTAGAGTCTTGCAATGACTCATGGGATTTGTAGTTCCACCATAGCTGGAGTGCCGAGGTTGCCTACCCCTGGTTTAGATATCAGTAGATCTTTAGATCACGTTGGACTATGTAGATCAGGGGTAGGCAAGCTTGGTGCGCTAGCTGTGATGAAACCACAAATCTCATCATGCTTCTGCCTCTGGGAGTTATGCTTGTGGCTCTTAGAGTCTTGCAATGACTCATGGGATTTGTAGTTCCACCATAGCTGGAGTGCCGAGGTTGCCTACCCCTGGTTTAGATATCAGTAGATCTTTAGATCACGTTGGACTATGTAGATCAGGGGTAGGCAAGCTTGGTGTGCTAGCTGTGATGAAACCACAAATCTCATCATGCTTCTGCCTCTGGGAGTCATGCCTGTGGCTGTCAAGAGTCTTGCAATGCCTCATGGGATTTGTAGTCCCATCATAGCTGGAGTGTCGAGGTTGCCTACCTCTGATTTAGATTTAGATCTATTTTATCCGATCTTTAGATGATATCAGATTATATTTTGGATTTCCTGATCCCTCCGTAGCCCGTCACCTTCATCTGATGTATGAGTACACTGACAGCTGATGAGTCAGCTCTGATATGAAGAAACCTGCAGCTGATACAATGTCTGGGAAATGTTTCATCAGCTTACATTCTATCACTAGACTTTGCTCCATTCTATGTTCATGTCGGTATTCCCAGCCTGTCTGTATAGGTTTGAACTGCGTTCTGTGACAGCTGATCTCAGCTCTGATTGGTTGTATAATAATAAAGAAATGGACCCCGCCAGCAGAACGCCGTCCTCCATAATAAACATACTCTGATACCCACCGGAATACATTATAATGAAGGGTGAGGTTGCTTTCCAGCCAATGTGAACGATTCGCATAAAAGTGCAACATATCCGGCGATTTTGCATGCATTCACGAAACATGCGCCGGGCTTCCGGTGCCATTCATTGATAATCGCACCCCAAACAAGACGCATGCTTTTCATGCTCAAAGGCATGCGAAAAACACAGTTAGAAAACAGTCAAAGGTCACAAAGGTGCGTGAGCTTCTTTGCTGCGGGTGCCGCACATAAGACCCATTGACAGGCATGTGAATGAGGGCTGGGCATCAGGAACTGTAATAGTGTTCATGTTCAACTCTAGCATATACTGTATGTACAGCAGTGGTGTATTTTGGTTTTGTGCTGCCCTAGGCAAGACTAAACTCGGACACCCCCCTCAATCTAAATTTGCCCCACCCCATCCTGTTTAGGACATTTTGTGCAACCTGTCACTGGATACAGTGCACACGGGATCTCAGGTGGGCTGTACGGGGTCTCAGGAGAGCTGTGCAGGGTTTATGGTAGCCTGTGCAGGGTCTCAGGAGGACTGTGCATTGTCCCTTTCCCTGCATACATGTGCTGCTCCTCTTACCTGCAGCTCAAAGTGCCATCAGTACCAACAGAATAAATTGTAGTCCCCTGCTTCTGGGACATCCCACCACAGATCACACGCTATGGCCAACCCCGAGCCACCCGCTGCTTCTCCTCCACCTCCTGTACAAAGCCAGCCGGACCACAACTCCCTGGGCCCTCCACCGGGAAACTCTCTAATTAAGCAGCCGCTCTTAGGAACTTGCGGCCGCCTAGTTTGCTGCATTAGGCAGTCGCCGCTGCCTGATTCTGTGTCCCAGTATGCCCATAGGCAAGTCCGGCCTTTCTGCTGCCCCCCTGGAGAGTGCCGCCCTAGGCAAATGGCTAGTTTGCCTTGCGGTAGATACACCCCTGATGTACAGGTGTAATCAAAATGATCCAAACCCCCCCGCCCCCCATTGCAAATCAGGTTTATTGGCAACATTTACAGACTCAGCGGTTTGTAATGAACAAATCACACACATGCATTCTCAGCATTATTCAACCCCTTCATGGCACGCATCTTCAGTACATTATACATATGCAGGACTTCTATAGGAGTACACTGAATTCCATAGGGGAACACTGAGATCTATACAAGCCCACTGAATTCTATAGGAGCACACTGAATTCTATAGGGGTACACTGAGATATATACAAGCCCACTGAATTCTATAGGAGCACACTGAATTCTATAGGGGTACACTGAGATATATACAAGCCCACTGAATTCTATAGGAGCACACTGAATTCTATAGAAGTGCATTGATTTCTATAGAAATATACATAATTCTATAGCAGGACCCTGAAATATATATAGGAACATATTTCATTCTAAAGGAGTCCACTAATAGAATATAGGGTGCACCAATATTCTGTAGGAACACATCTATTGGATTCTGTAGGAGTACACTAAAATTCGATAGGGGTACGCTAGATTCTATAGAAGTACGCTAATATTCTATTGTGGTACCCTAATATTATATAGGAGTACACTTGATTCTGTAGGAGTACACTAACATTCTATAGGAGTATGCAAATATTTTACAGGGGTACATTAGACTCTATAGGAGTACACTAATATTCTATAAGGATTCTCTGTGAGTACCCTCATTTTCTATATGGCTACATTGGATTCTATAGGAGTACACTGGTATTTTATAGGGGTATGCTGAATTCTATGGAACATTACAAATCTATAGAGGTACCCTAGATTCTATAGAACACTAATATTCTATAGGGGTGCACTGGACTCTATAAGAGTACACTAATATTCTACAGGAGTATACTAATATTTATAGGGGTACACTGGATTCTATAGGGGCACACTGGATTCTATAGGGGGTACAATAATTATCTACAGGGTTATGCTGGATTCTACAGGAGTACACTAATATTCTATTGAGGTGGTACACTAATATTTTATAGGGGCACACTGGATACTACAGGAGTACACTAATATTCTATTGGCGTACACTAATATTCTACAGGGGTACACTGGATTCTATAGGGGTACACTAATACTCTATAGGGCTACACCAATATTCTATATTGGATTCTATAGGGGTACACTCCTATTCTAGAAGAGTACACCGGATTCTACAGGGGTACACTGGATTTTATAGGTGCGCACTGGATTCTATAGGGTCACACAATGTGGTTCTGACCACGCCCTTTACACCCTCTGCATCAGTGGGAGCCCACCAGCTATGATGACGTAACCCGGGATTACAATACCGGTATTCACCTCTTCGGCGCTGAGCCCGCCCCCTCCCCAGCAATTTACACTGCAGAGCATGACGTCACGGGCAGAGGCGGAGTCGTGTGACGTAGCCGTCAGCTGTTGAAGCCGTCCTGATGATTGTTGAGCAGTGAGATGAGCCGGCAGAGGCTGACCCGTATACAGCTCTGTGCACCTACCTCAAGCTGGACTTCTGTATAGCGACTGGGACAGGCTCTGTCTGTACACACTGCTGCACGGTAAGGTCAATGCGGAGCTCGCCTTCCTATCTCTTCCTGTCACCTATATTCTGCATTCCGCCTCCCTCTGTCAGTCTATCGGAGGAGGTCAGCGATGGCTGGTCTACATACAGCTGGTCAGTGCTGTGTCCAGCAGCTCAATGGTTATGTAGCATAAGTATTCACCCCCTGGGCTGCTGTGACCGCCTGACACCGGGGAGGGTCAATACCACCACCACCCTGGAGGTCACAGCCTTCACTAATCCAGAGGACATTATTCCTGGCTTCCCTTCACTAGACATGACACCTTCCAACACTTTGCACCATGTTGAAAGAGGTCGCTGGGTTTCGTCACTCCCCCCCCCATCCCCTTTATGATGTCACTTGCTGGGGGCACGGCGTCATAGGTGACGATAGAGGGCCAGCACGGGGGAGGGGGCGGAAAGAAGAGAACACATTGCATTGTAGACCTTGACTTTGTATGCAAAGGATGATCCAAGTGCCCTGTATTGGGTTCCAGGTACGCACAGATGGGATATACAAGAAGGAAGGGACAATTGCTGTGTATAAGGGTACATGGGGGGTCGCAATGACCTCAGATAAATTGTGTCCCCATGTATGTTCTGTACACACGGGGACATGTAGTAATCCTATCCCCTTGTATATATTACTAGAGATGTACATGGGGACACAGCTTGTCATCTTTGTGCTTTATTCCATGTCATTTCACATCTGTACTAATCACTCAGAAGTTAATTAGTGTTGTCGTATATTGTCTTCATACCCGGGGACTCCAGATGGTACAGTGGAGGTTCCATCACTTTGCCTGATCTTCATCAGCCATTTTATTGCTCCCTAGGCATATACATGGGGACACGATGACCTCAAAATAACAAACTGTGTCCCCATGTATGTCCCTCGTACATGGGGACACAGTGACACCAAATAACAAACTGTCCCCACCTATGTCTGTTGTATATGGGGACACGATGGCCTCCTCATAACAAATAGTGTCCCCGTGTATGTCCCTTGTACATAGGGACACACAGTAATAGTGTCTTGTTGACTGAAGAAGTGATATACATGGGGGCACGATGACCTAAAAATAACAAATAGTGTCCCTGTGTATGTCCCTTGTACATGGGGACACACAGTAATAGTGTCCTGTATATTCTTTCTTGTTGACTGAAGAAGGGATATACATGGGGGCACGATGACATCAAAATAACAAATGGTGTCCCCATGTATGTATGTTGTATATGGGGACATGATGAACTCCTCATAACAGATGGTGCCCCCATGTATGTCCCTTGTACATGGGGACACCAAAGGGATAAACATGGGGACACGATGACACCAAATAACAAAATGTGTCCCCACCTATGTCTGTTGTATATGGGGACACGATGACCTCAAAATAACAAACTGTGTCCCTGTGTATGTCCCTTGTACATGGGGACACACAGTAATAATGTCCTGTATATTCTGTCTTGTTGACTGAAGAAGGGATATACACGAAGGCCCAATGACCTCATAATAACAAACTGTGTCCCCACGTATGTCTGTTGTATATGGGGACACAAGATAAGTGTGTCCTCATGTTTATCCTTTCCTTATTAGAAAGGACATACATGGGGACACAGCCTGTCATCCTTCTGTTGCAGTAAACCTGGTTTCACACCTGTACTAATCCCTAAGAGTTCATCAGTGTTCCCTTGTTGTTTCATGCTCACTTCATGTTAGATTGCCCACCCTTCATGACCCGGTATGTTGTCTTCTTGGCCCGTAGGTATATACAAGAGACATACATGGGAACAAAATCTAAATTGCTAAAGATATCAAACTATGTCCCCATGTACATCCTTTGGGGACACGTGGTGGCCGTGTCCTCCTGCCTACGCGTGGTGGCCGTGTCCTCCTGCCTACGCGTGGTGGCCGTGTCCTCCTGCATATCCTTTATTAATGAACACACACAAAAACACACACAAACACACACACACACACACACACACACACACACACACACACAGACCCAGTTTGTCACCGTCCTGCATTATTCCATTAGATTTCACACCTGTACCAATCACTAAGAGTTCCTTAGGCTGGGTTCACACCTAGGCGGATTGAATATGCACGTTTTTCGCGCGTTTTTTTTACCGTGATTCGCGGTAAAAAGAAACGCGCAAAAAACGCACGTTTCCGAGGGATACTTGGCTGTATCCCAATGGAACCGCCCGACCAAAACGCCCCAAAGAAGTACATGTACTTCTTTGGGCGTAGGGCGGTTTCCCGCACGTTCGTACTGGCAGAAAAACGCCCAGATGGGAACCATGCACATTGAAAATAATGGCATTTCCCTGTTTGAGCGTTTTTCCGCAAGTACGAAAGCCGGAAAAACGCCTAGGTGTGAACCCAGCCTTAGTGTTGCCTCGCATTGTATTTACACTCATTGACTCCGGATGGCCCGGTTGAGTCTTTTTGAGTTTGCTTTTTTGTTCATTATATGTTGAACAGCCCGTCCTCGATGACCCGTTTTGTGTTGTCTCCTTGCTTCCTCCTGTGCTGCCTCCCTTGTTTGTTTTCCTTCTCTATATCCTGGTCCTGCTGTCTCTTCCTGTCCTCTCTTCCCTGTGTAGTTCTTCATCTTTGTTCCTCCATCTGTACTCTCCTCAGCTCCCGGTGACCGAGGGGTTAAGATCCCTTTTCCCCGGGCCGTATGTTCCTATTGCGCTCTTTCACTTAGATGATTGCGGACCGTCTTTTTTTAAATTATTAGGTTGTGCCACTCATCAAATATTCAGGTCAGGTTTAATGACCCGCGCTCATCTATATGTTCAGAGTCTCGTCATGAAAGATTAATCCCTTCTTGGAGCTGCGCCTTTAAGCTCTAAGGAATGTTAAAGAAGGCCAAAAAAAAAAAAAAATTCTGGGAATGGACGACGGAGATGGAACGGGAGGAGACCCGGGAAGACGGCGTCGCCATGGTGAAGGGGAACCGTAGAAGGAAGCCATACGAAGATCTGCTCGGGGCATGTTTGCCATCTGCTCCACCGCCGCCAGATCCACCTAGACCGCGATTCCAGATCTGCCGCGTTGGCCTCCTTGTGTGTCGGGGTTTCACCCGTCTTATTTTTTCACATGGATGCACCCGGTGACGTGGGGGCCCCCGATTTGCATATGACATTGAGCGTCACGCTATCTCAGACTGTCCTCTGTTGAACTGCCAGGACGTACTGAGAAGATTTCCAACAACCCCCCCCCTCGCCGCTCCGCTATATAAAGGTGTTTACCGTCCATCCTCTTCACGCATTGCAACATGGATATTCTATACCATGGATGTTGGCGGTCAGATGTCCAACCCCGGGGGAAGGTTACGACGACGACACATGTATCCCTGTAGCTGTTCCCTATGATGGGACCCAAGTTCTGCAAAGGCTTGTGAGGGCTACAGGTTGTCCCTTGTTGATACATTGGGGGGAGTTTATCAAAACTGGAGCAGATTTGCACTGCAACCAATCACCTTCTATCTTTCATTTTCAAATCCCAACTGAGCAAACTTAGGAGAGATGCTGATTGGTTGCCATGGGCAACTGCTCCAGTTTCTGTCTGCTCCCAGTTTTGATAAACTCCCTCCATTTGTATCTCTGTTGATCATATACATATTGACCAATGCGACCAGAATCCAACTTTTCACATGTTTGGGGTGGCATGCAATTCAATGTACGCATGTCTATCAGTCCTTTTCCAAGGGATTTACATCCGAACGCATACACGGCTGTATGCTAGGACTGCAGTATACCGTGTACAGCCATTGACTTCTATAGGAGGCTCTGTGGCTTCCCGGGGTGGGGAAATACTCCCGATTTTACGTCTATGGCTCCTACGTGTCCGTGTGCATTTCCATATTTGCTCTGTGAATAAAGTACATTTGTTGCTTTAAAGAAGAATTCCAGGAAATTAAATGATTAACCCTTGTGACAGGGATACCCGCACACTGCAAAGGGTTAAGTGCTCATTGGGGGTCTAGGGCAGGGGTGGGCAAATGCTGGTTTTCCAGCTGTTATTGAACTGCAAATCCCATGAGGCATTGCAAAGCTCTGACAGCCACAAGCATGACTCTCAGCGACAGATGCATGATGGGATTTTTAGGCTCACCACAGCTGGAGGGCCAAGGTCTGCCCACCTCTGGTCTTGGGTCTAAAATAAAGAAAATATGCTCACCTGATCCTCGATCCTGCGGAGCTGACCCTCGGTCCCGCGGAGGTGAGCGCTCGCTGACCCTCGGTCCCGCGGAGGTGAGCGCTCGCTGACCCTCGGTCCCGCGGAGGTGAGCGCTCGCTGACCCTCGGTCCCGCAGAGGTGAGCGCTCGGGGATCCTCGGTCCTACAGGGGTGAGCGTTCATCTCTCTTTCCCTCGGCGTTCTCACGTTTTAATGCAGCTGCATAAGACGTGATGACCTGTCCTTAGCCCGCCAGAGCCCGGGGGGGAAAAGAGGCTGCAGGGACCGACCTAGCAGCCAGGCGGGATCAGGTGAGTATAACTTGGATATTGTAGCCCCTAGAAAAAATGAGCAGTTAACCCTTGCAGTGTTGGGGTAGCCCCACTGTAAGAGTTAATTTGTACATATCCTAGAGTACTTTGGAGAGTTTCAGATCGGCCAAAAACACACGCTTTGCAATGCAGTAATACATATGCATCAAACTTTCCCATAATATGTTCCCATTGGCGCAGTACATTTACAAAAACACATTCTGCGTATTAATGCGTTGAGTGGCCATTGGAAGACAGTGATGGTGCATCAAAACGTATCTAACACGTGTTTTGATGCGTTGGCAATGGGCATTAAAATGCTTCAGTCAGAGGCTGTTAGCCCTCTACACTTCAAATTGTAAATCCAAAAATGCTTTGAAAGTTTGCATTCAAAACTCATGTCATTGCACAAGGCAAACGCACGTTGCCGCACATCAACACACCTGCCTAATGCTAAAAAAAAAAAAAAACACACCTCTAAGCATACAACTAAATCTAAATGTTCCCTAAAATGTGTCCATGGTAGCAAATCCAGGGGGGATAATGTGCACAGCTTGGCATGTATTCCTCAAGGTTTTGGTGCAGTTGTGTAACCATCTCCCTTGATTTGGCCTGATTGTATAGGGTGGACCTTATCGCCGTCACTATCAAGAGTTCGGTCCTGCTAAGAAGTGACCATGCATACTGTAAAAAACAACAAACAGCGCTCTCGGAAAGGGGCCTTGGCTAAACAATATGCTGCCCTGAGAAACAGGAGGAGGAACCTGTCCTGACTGCAATTAAAAAAACACAAAAGGGCGCAAAACTTGAGGGGTGCGCAATTTCACAATGAATGCGGACTAATGTGCAGAAAAAAAACGAATTGTATTAGGTGCACTTACGTTTTGATCAAAGCATGACTGATCCCCTTTTGCACAAAACGTAAGTGCACCTAATACAATTCGTTTTTTTTCTGCACATTAGTCCGCATTCATTGTGAAATTGCCCACCCCTCAAGTTTTGCGCCCTTTTGTTTTTTTTAAGTCACAATGCATACTGTACATATGAGCATCAGATGACTCAATATGGCCGACCTGTTATTGTATTTGTGCTACTCATAGGGGTAAGCGGGGTACTTCCAGCAATAGGTTGTTATATGGACGATATGTGACCTCCCCCTCTCCCAAAGCAACTGATGAGGTGTGAAATTGGCAACGCATGCTGCAATCTGATTGCACAATTTCCATTAGGTTCATGTAACACGGGAGCCGTCCTGATTGCATGTACATTGAGCAGACTGTTTGGGTCGCCTTTTACACTATACAGATGGTAAGTCTATGGAGATTGTACAGCTAGATTGCAAGGCCCCCTTAACTGCTGTGCTGGTTTCACATACTTCAAATACCACATATTGGGCCCGAGGACAGAGCCGCTCAGGTGTTTAGGTTTTTGGTGCTCATGTTCTATGTTATCAGTTCTACTTGCTGGAGGGTAAATGTGGCTGATATACAGCTGGAAATACAGGGTTCCTTGACCCCCATATGGAGCAAGTAGCATGCATGGCTGTATTATATCAAGATACGGGCGGCCTGACTGTCATTTTGCAGGAAAGATGGGCATACAGCCTCTGTCCCTCCAGGTTCAGATGAGTACTATTTAAGGTGGCAGGCCATCTCCCTTCACATGGCAGTGACCAGATGTGAATACAAAATGACATGAGCATACTGAAGGGCGCACATGTATGCAGTACTCATTGTATACCTCCTAATATATTGCAGGTGATCAACCAGGCATCACTTGGAATAATCAGGTTACGTGGAGTTACCTGCCAATTGTCTGGGTTAACCTGCAATCGCTAGAAGTAATCCGTATGGAATACATTACTAACAATGTACACTATATGAGCAAAAATATGTAGACACCCCTCAATTATTGGGTCACAGGTTTCCACTCTAGGGTACTGTTATTGCTACATACAATGATGTTTTAGACTATTGTGTGTCCCCAACCTTGTAACAGATTGGAGGCCTTTTTTTGTTCCAGCATGACTGATCCCCTTTTGCACAAAGCTAGGTCCATGAAGACATGGTTTGGGGAGGAGGAACTCAAGTGGTCTACACAGAGCCCTGACCTCAACCCTACTGAGCACTTTGGGATCGATTGCGAGCCAGGTCGTCTTTGCGAGCCAGATCTTCTCATCCAACATCAGTCTGGGCCACTCTCAGCCTTCAGGTCCCCCTCCGCTATCCCTAGTTCCTTTTGCTGAGCTCCACGTGATCGCTGTTTTGTGATAATATGGAAGTCAGCAGGAGGAACCAGCGAGAGCTGCGGTTGACCACAGAGATGGACACTGACAAAAATATTGGTCTCCCTGTGGATCTTGGGGGACCATTTCTAAGTATCCGAGCGACATTCAGCAGGAAAGGTAAGTATGTATACCGATCTTTCACAGGTAGACCTTTTCTCAGAATCTTCAGAAAGAGAACTATGGCAGCCATGGTGGACTTCATCCCAAAGATGCTAACTATTCGGCTGTAATGCTGGCCCTCTTGGTTCAGTACATTCGTAGCCACTGATCATGAACAAGAATACAGTTAACGGAAGTCACACCAAATTTAGAAGTCTCCAAGTCAGTAACTCAAAGTGTTAAAGCCAGAGGGCAACTAGCGCCTGCTGAATTAGAAGTAATTAATGGGCTCCATATTTTGTAGACTGTTGGGCAAGTCGACAGGAATCTGGCTCTGTCCCCATATATACAAACACCCTAGTGTCAATTTGGACACGAGGCTCAATTCTTAAAGCTTTAACACAAGGATAAGAATCTTTATCTTCGCCATGCAACTGTCATTTTCAAACCTCATTGGACTCCACTGAAAACAACTTGAGCTTCAGATCTGTCTTTGTATGGACAGGGTTACATTTGTTTAGCGCAGAGCTGCAAACCAACAGTTGACTCAGCTGTTTGTAGTCAGTGCGTGCTTGTAATGTTTAGCATACATCTTACACAAGGTGTATTGTGAATAAGGTGTTGGCTTCGGACACAGAGATGGCTGTTCATGTAGGAACAATCTGGTTGCTCTGGTGCCACCCATAAACAAATAGGCTGTGCCTGCTGATTAAAACTGGTGCACAATTAGTGACCTAGTGATGATGTATATAATAATTGCAGGAGGTGTGGGCTGGTATTTTATATGATTGTACAGTGTTTGTATTGATCCATATATAATTTAAATGTTTACAAGGCAGCTACGAACAAATATAGTACATAAGCAACCAACTGTTTATTGATGTTTTCCTCTCACTTTCTGTTGACTGTCAGTGGAACAGGAACTGAGGGGCAGTCTCTTTTCTTCTGTTGGTGTCCCCATTAAAGAGATCCCTTCACTTCCTGATTTGGTACACTTTCTCAGAGTGTGACAGGAAATGGGTTAAAATCCCCCTTACCCCCAACAGGGACTCATCAAAAACTTAGAAGATGATCTAGCCCTTCCCTAAGTACAGTTTTCAGTTGGGTTTATAATCTAATTATATGATCAATTACCATCACAATTATGAACTTTTTTTTTTACATAGGAATATTGTATGAAAAACCACCCACTGAGTATTATGTGAAGAGACATTCCAAAACATTAGGAAATCAGCTTGAATAGCAAGAGGATAGGGGTGCTGGGGCCTGTTTTTCCAGTACAGATCAATGCTTACATATAATAAAAAATGGCTGGCCCATGATGGATGTCTGGTATTGGGAACTTGCAATACACATAATAAAAAATAATGATCTGCACCCATTCAGAAATAGAGAAGGTCCACTCCTCTTGTCCTATCATAGTACTTCAGCTTGTTAAGGAAGGGGTGCTGTATATACGGCACAATATTTAGGGGAGTCGGAAGAGGCGCACTAAAGTCTTGAGGGGAAATGGGACCTCAAGGGCTGTTGGTCAAAGTAGACTTTAATTTGAGGATACGGTAGATACAGGACCTCAAGGGCTGTTGGTCAGAGTAGACTATAATTTGAGGATACAGTAGACACAGAACCCCAAGGGGCTGTTGGTCAGAGCAGGCCTTAATTTTGAGGATACGGTAGATACAGGACCTCAAGGGCTGTTGGCCAGAGCATATTCCAAATTGAAGATATGCTACCTCAAGGCCTGTTGACCAAATCCTGGCTTTCAGATGCGGATACAGGACCTCAGGCTCTTGGCAAGAGTAGAACTCTCGAGGATATGGGACCTCAAGGTCTAATGATTGGAGTAGACCTTCAAGAAAAGGGGGGTTGTTTAGCATAAGGAAAGGGAATGATGGATGATTTTGTTACAATGAACAGCCATCTTCTGGTCAGTTCTAGGCCTAACTGGTTGCAGAAAGTACCTCATAGGGACCTAAGTGCTGTTCTGATCAGGATGTTGAACAAAGTTGATAAACAATGTGGCAGGACTACGGTCTCATAATGTGTGGTCATCATTTGCCTGCCCTAATAGACCTTAATTTTCTGGTTCTTTGGTGCTCCAATGAATCGACCTCTCTTCATTTTGACCCTGCACAATGTTCTTATGGGTCGTCTGCCCCTGCTGACCTCTCCTTCTGAAAATGCTAATGTCCTAGTTCCAACTTTTCTGAGCTGCATACTCATTCCATTCCAGATCAGCGAATCTAAAGTACTAAGGGCAGGTTCGCACCATTTTTCCGGACCAGATCTGGTCTGGAAAATGTTTGAACCTGTCCAAAGTTCCAGTTCATTCCAGACCAGACAAAATGAGACATGCAGTATTGGTCTGGTCTGGTCTGGAACGGACTGCGCTGGTGTGAACAGAGGCCAGAAATAGCATAGGGATACATTAGGATGCATTTTGAGTCCGGAAACAATCTGGCCTGGAGATGATGTGGTGTGAATGGGCCCTGAATCCAAAGGATCAGGCTGACAGCCAAGCACCTAACATTTGCAGAGCAAGGTCAGCAAAGGCAGCCTACTATTTTTTTGGAAGACATTCTTCCTTCATCCCTTCCATGGTTCATAGCTTTAACCTTCTAATGTTGCCCGTGCAGCTTGACAACCTCATAACAAACCCTGATCTAGTGTCAACCTCATCAGTCTCCCTTGTGTACTTTATCCTGGCTGGGGTTAACCTGACCATTGACTAGTCCCAACATGGTGTAGTTATGCCTTGGCCAGGGAACTAGTAGTGTAGTTAAGCCCGCTGTCAGGTAGAAGGTTAATATTGTACCCTAGGGAGACTTATTTTTAGAACCTCAGAGTCCGTTTTCTGATATGTGAAGGTTTATTCCGAGACCTGCCACCTTGCTAGCTGTGCACAGCTGAGTGTCTGCTCAGTACATCGTGTTCTGTACCTAATCTCATTATATCAGGGTCCACCTCCTCCGCTCATGCTTCTCTCCGCACGAAGGGACGGGGTGCTGATGGAATTCTCACACCTCTAAAATAGCTTCCTATAAACATTCCAGTTTAGTGTGCATTAAATGTTTAACATTTGTCTCCAGCCCCCCTTTTGTAGCTGCTGGTACCCGTCCCAGGAATCTTATGTGTGTAGAGGAAAGGTGACTTTCGGGTGGCTGAAGAACTGTAGGAATGTCCTAGATGTCGCCCACTCACTTCTGTAGGTGCAATGCCATTGGACACTGGAGGAACTCTTAAGTGTCTGACGGATTAACAGTTCAGCCAATCGGATTATATTCCTCTGATATTTTTCCTATTTTATTAAGTAGGTTTTTTTTTTGTTTTTTTTTTTACTGTACATCAGAATTAAAGACTTGTTCTATTTTGATGGATTCCTGTGCACTTCAGTTGTCAGTTGCAGTTGACCTTTGTGCCCAATGACTGATGGATAACTTCCAGGATAGAAATAATAACTGCATGGCACACCCCAAAGAAGCTGATGGGTAATATGATTTCCAGTGATGCTAAAATTTACCATACACACCAAGTACAGTTTTCCTTCAGGGCCCGTTCACAGGCATTGCCTCAACATATACGTTGCCGCAATGCATGCCAATGCACCTGCCCTCTGTGTGCTGCGTTGCAGGGCCATCTATTGTGAATGACACCCCAAGGCACTGTACAATAGAGCTCAACACACTGCAATGTGCATGCCATCTGCAGTAATCTAAATCTATACTCCTATGATCATATAATATTAGTGTAGTCTTATCTGTAAGGGATTGCTTGGTTTTTGGTTATGTACTCGTATTCTCTCCAGGTCAGAGCTGAAGATTCAGGGTTTAAAGCGGAATAAACTCTGCTGCTGGCACTCAGTTTTTCCCATTATGTGCACGTATGCACCTGATGGGTAGGGTTGCCATGTGCCCTGTTGTGGCTTTTATTGGTAGGCCGTCCCCATATAAAACCTTATAAATGAAGAGAACACATGACTGGGTCCAGCATTTATCAAAGTTCAATAAACTTGCTTGGTTAAAGAGAAGGCTGTTTCGTTGATCTGTGTCTCCCTGTTCTCTGCAGCTTTGCACATGATCGGAGATAATATCTCAGGAAACAGATTTCTTTATATAGACAACAGATTTCAAATCGGGTGATTCTGTCATGTTCAGTTCAAGTGTTTCCCATGCTGGTGTTTTTTTATATTTGTCGTCAGATATTTAGCTTTATATACAGAATTTGAATTTCAAGACTGCGGCATGGCTGAAGCAATCCGTGGACCAGAACATGACAAGCGGTCGGCTTCATGGCGTGGCATTACCACTGTCTTGAGTTCAGTTCCCGCCAGGGACACTGTCATTGTTTGCAGATGCATTGCCGGCCCTCTGCAATCTTCTTCATAGCTGTTATAACCAGGAGCTGTGTTATTAAAGGAGTTCTAAGGTCCTAGCATTTACTATCCTCTTATAACATCAGCATTGTAGTGGGAATGTATACTGGAGTTGTTTCTGATAATACAATCAAAGCTTACTTGAAAAAAATCCCTTTTATGTAGTGAGTGCCGCCTTCTGTCTGCCCATCAATTTCATCAACTTCCTGGATTCCCAAAGTGCTTTGCATCTCTTTCCCTGCTGCTTGATGTGATGTAATCTCCCTTTCCCAAGACTACAAAACCCATCATGCATTGCTTCCAGCAAGCAACGGTAATGTTACATTGTTCAGACATTGAGTTGTAGTTCAGAAGCCAGGCTCTATGAGATTGGGGACTAGAAAGTACAGTAAACTCTCTGTTATCCGGTGTTCAACAAACCAGAACTCTCACCTAACCAGGAAAAAAAAAATCCCCTGTGTACTCCCTGTTCTGCCGATCTGCTGCATATATTATCCTGGAAACAAATCATGTGACTGTCTTATTTGTTTTTAAGTGTGTCTTTGCTTTTGATTACTGCATTTCAATATTAATATGAAGTCAGTACAGAGTTATGTTATGGTATAGTATGGGGTATGGCATTAGTTAGACCTATTTTTAATAGTAACTCTCTCAAGCAACCAGAAACTACATTTATCCAGAATCTACCAATCCCCCGTGAATGCCGGATAACAGGGAGTTTACTGTGCACAAAATACTTGTGACCTTTTTTTCATCCTTTGCTGTGTGCTGCTGAATAGTGATGGGCTCGGGCGTGTTCGCAGCTCCACATGCCGAGCCCGCCAGGAAGCTGACAGCGCCGCAGCGCCAATCACAGGTACTGAGACATTACCCCGGTCCGCAGCTGCAGAGATCGGGATATGTCTCAGTACCTGTGATTGGTGCTGTCAGCTTCCTGGCGGGCTCGGCACGTGGAGCTGCGAGCACATCACTACAACACTACATCACTACTGCTGAACACCAGCCACTTCCTGTCTACATGCACTGCAGCAATGTCTGCCAAGCATTTCCTGATGGCGGTGTGTGTTGAAATGGCTTCCTGCGGCCTCCATCGGAAGCCCATGTGATAGGGTGACAACACAGGAGCACAACTAGGAGACAGCAACAGAGCATGATCACCCATAATCTGACACCTTATCTTTGACAGGGTGGTTCCTCCCTGAAAATGTTGCAGAGTTTCCTGTTTTAATTTCTGAGAACTTCCTGTGCAACATAGAATATCAAAACATGTAAAAGGCAATAACAGCTCCCCTTGTTGTGTTTGTGCATTTCACATGAATATTGCACACTCCTGAGGTTGCATCAGGACGTCCTGCGTACTGAGATGTGAACTTTCACCCACATTGTATTTGTGCAGTTAGCATGTCAACCTTCTAAACAGTCTTCTTGGACACGGACATAAACAGGTTATCTCCAAGCACAACAAATGTGTGTGTGTGTGTGTGTGTGTTTAAAGTGGATGGGATTCACACATGGTGGTCTTATATGTAAAGTTTAAACACAAAATAAAATAATAATAAATGTATTTATTTTGTCATGGTCAAAAATGTTATATTTTTCTACTTTACATAAGTGGCCGGGATCTGCACAGATCGCACAAGAGGGTCTTAAGATTTCAACAAAAAATAAAATGTGTGTGTGTGTGTGTGTGTGTGTAGATATGTGTATATTTTTCCAGCCATGCTCGGTATAAAGAGCCCAGACACCCTGGCTCAGATTATCAATGGACAATGCTCCTATTATCAGTAAATACGGAGTCTTATCCTATGAGCCAGACAGCGGCCGCCATGATACCAGGGCTGCAGATTAAGCAGACGGAGGCCGATCCTCCGGCCCCGCGTCCTTCATGAGGCCACACTGATGACTTGTTTTAATAGGAGGTTTCTGTGCCAGTCACAGGCTCAGTTAGTAAGGAGATTAGTGGAGCTTGGTCTTTGCTCTACATAAAAAAATGCCAGACTGTAAATACTCGGGACTAAAAGAGGAATGTGGTAACATGGTGCAGGATTTATATGAATGTTCTAAGCATTTCTGTGTCTAGAATTAAGTGAATTTAATTATCCAAATAGTATTATCAGTTAAATAAAAAAAAGGAAAGCCACATAAGTTATAATATTTTTTTCAAAATTTAAATTTTATAGAAGAATTTATATAATACACACACACACACACACACACACACACACACACACACACTAACTAGAGGGCCAGAGTTGCCCATACCTGTACTATGGGGATCCCTGTAGTAGCAATAGTTACATTTATTAGGTAGTTCCCTCCAGCATTCTTTAGAATTGTATCATTGTGTTACATTGTATCCTGTAGCGTCACAAGGCGGGTGCGCCCCGCACCTTGGTCACACCAAAATGACTGACAGTCATTTTGGTGTCACCCCCTCAAAGTCGGGCACTCAGTCATGGACCGAGAGCCCGACAGTGTCAGGAGAGAGGAGGGAACCCGGCCGCATACCTCGTCCCGCCAGGTGACATCCCCTCCTCTCTGCCGGCGTCCATCACCAAGATGGCGCCGGCAGGCGTCAATTAGATGGCCGCGCATGCGCGATGACGTCACAGCAGGGTGTCACCCAGTCTCCGCTCCGGGTGTCACCCGGCCACAATACGCCCCTGATTGCATCATTGTGTTACATTGTATTAAACTTTGTAGAAACTTTCCAATTAAATAAAACTTTTCTATTTCCGTTACATACTTTGTTGGACAAGGTCATGTGATGTCATCTGAGGCTTACTGGGTCTTTGTTGCTGCTCTGTGCAATGTAGGCCAATCCATGGCAGGTGGGAGCAGCTAGAAGAATGCTCTACATGGCTTTCTGAAACACAACACCCTGCCGCAGTACTCCTCTTAGGAACAGTAGGCTGGCTCTTGGGAGGAGCTATGCAAATATGAAAATGCCTTGATGGGTGAATGTCAGCCTGGATGAGTGGGCTTTCCTAGGCAGGCTGTATTAGGTAATGCCCACATGTGATGCTGAGCTTTCATGAATGAAAGAACTGAAATCCAGTGAATGATAGGGGGTAGGCCAGGGACAGTCAGGTTGGGGAGGAAATAGTTTGATGATGGACATCTTCCAGCCAGGAAGTGAGGCTCTATATGACTTTCTGCAGCTTATAATGCACATTGTGAAAAGCTCACAGTGTGCAGTGAAATCAGAGTAAGCAACTTCAGTCTTGGAGAGGAGCCGGTACAGCTGTGCAAGACTGAAGGGAAGGCCGGAGATCAGCTTTGAGGCAACCCATCTTAAAGCATGAAAACCCAGACAGAGGATTTTGCATGCACATAGCTGCGAGTTGAGCTCCACTGTACAGTGCCTTGGGGTGCCATTCACAATTAATGACACTGCAATGCAACGCACAGAGCAAGGCCATTGGCATGCATTGTGGCCACGCACATGTTGCCAGGGGCGTATTTACCGTGAGGCAAACTAGGCGTTTGCCAAGGGCGGCACCCTCCGTCGGGGCTGCTGCTCCGCTGGTGCCGCGGTACGCAAACGCCTAGCGCCGCGGTTCAGAGATAATCAACTGGACACCGAGGAACCTATACTTGGCTTGTATGGAGGCTGCAACTGCAGACTTTGCCTTGTGAAAATGTGATTTGCCCTTCTCTCTTCTCTTCTAAGGCACTGACTTGGAACAAGTTCTGAGTTGCTTCTGACTTTCTAATCTGCATGCTTGTTCTGAGCAAGCACTGGCAATTTGTGTATCTCTCCCCCCCACCTCCCCCACCCACGCTCCACTATACTTAACTTTCAGTGAACGCTCCTTCCCCTTCACTGGTAGAGATGTGCTATCCGTACCCGTGCTGCCATTTAGTGCAAATGGCGAGAAAGTGCGGTAAGAAGCCCTTCTCATTAGTCAGCGCGGTCAGGTTCCCACTAGTGCTCATCATTTGCAAGTAAAATTCAAAATCCAGAGCACAGGGCTGTGCTACACGGCAGTACGGGGTACAGATAGCACACTGGCACCGGCAGAGGGGTAAGTATAGTGGGAGGTTGGAGAGGAGGCCAGATTGGAGGGGGTAACTCTATTTTCCCAAAGCCACCTGGGAAAATGGACTTGCCCTTTAATGCAGCATGCAAATCTCAATGCACGACAAGAGCCATGACTGTCAGCCTGCTCCTGGAGTAAAGGATTCTGGGAGAAGCAGCAGCTGGAGAGGTGAGTGTTACAGATCAGTGCATCCCCCCCATACATAGTGGATGAGCCTGTTCTAAGAACCAGGACATTCTTCTGTACAGAATGCAGTATGATAGGGGACTGATATGATAGAGCGGGTTACCCAGGACTAGGACATGCCGGTTATTTGTCGTCCATTATATTCTGTTCTCTTTTTTTTTTTTCCTGCAGGGCTATTGATCTCGTTATACAGAAGCTCCATGTTTACAGATCCCTCAGCGGGACTTTGCTGACCCCAACACACCACATTAGCCCTCTCGTCTACCCCTCTACGACTTCACTTCTCACAAGAACCTTCTGAGTACTTCCCCACGGGCCGATCCAAACATGTTTCAGCGTCTTACCCGGCTATTCTTCAGTGAGGGACCAGCCAGCGAACCCGAAGATCCCAAACTCTTTGTCTCGGAGGAGGAAGATGATGGCTGGCTTATTATCGATATACCAGGTGAGAAATAAAGGATAGTGACGTTATCCCCCCCCCCCCCTTTCCTTTTCTGCCTTCCCTGCCTCGCTTCAATGCTTGTTATCTTCAGCCAGAGCAATTAACATTCCTGGAGCCAGCACTGCGGAGATTTGCCTTAAATTTAGCTCTGGGCCCAGTATGCCTCTGCTGACTGTCACATGATAGCGTGTCATGGAAAATGGTCAAGGAAAAGCTAGCCATCACTGTTTCCAGGCAGGATGTCTTTCCCGGGATCAGCTGTTTGCAGAGCTTAAAGAGAAAGCGTCACAGCTGGGAACATTTCAGGCTTAAAGCTGAACTAAAGCAGAGAAAGAATTGATTTGAGTATCCCGAATTGGTTTAACCAGTTTTTTCTTTTAAAGAACTCCTGGCATTTTGAAAATGAATCCTTGCAGTGGGGTAATCCCTGCACTGCAAGGGTTAAGTGCTTGTTTTTGTCTAGGGAATGGGGTAAAGCAGATTTACTTAGCTGATCCCCGCTTCTGCCGGCTACCTCTGAGCTGCCAGACCGGGTCCCACACCCTCTTCTCTCCTGGGCTCCAGTGGTCAAAGGACCGCTGACGCCATCCGGTCTAATGCAGGTTCCATAGACCTGCACTAGATGTGAGGATGCGGAGAGGAAGAAGAGGAGAGCGCCGACCACCAGGGGAACGATGATCAGGTAAGTAAATCTGCTTTTCTCCAGCCCCTAGACCTAAACGAGCACTTAAAGGAGAACTATGAGATGAGTGATTTCCACTCACCTCATAGTTCTAGCCGACCTGTGGCAATGAGACTGTCACAGGTCGGCTCAGTAGATCGGGAGGTGAGCGAACACTGGCGAGCGCCAGCGCTGACTGGCGGAACGGACGGGAGGGGGCGGGTACAGCTGGCTCTGCCTCTAGATAGGCAGAGCCAGCTGTCACTCACGCAGCTGGGCGGATCTCGACATCTATGTCGGGATCCGCTGCGGAGTCTCAGTATACCGCGAGCTGTAGCTCGCGGTATACTGAGCTTAGGGTAACGGGAGGACGCTAGTTTGTGTCCTCCCGTTACCCTAAGGAGAACTATGGGGAAAAGCCCTGGCCCCATAGTTCTCCTTTAACCCTTACTGTGCAGGGGTAGCGTTTATGGACTCCTGCAGCAGTAACATATGAATTACTGCAGCAGAAATCCCAAACATGCTGTTCAGAAGCGGCTGCTGTCACCTGGTCATGTTCATAAGCCACATTTGAAAATGCCGGTCCATCTGCACTCTGCATGTAATTGTATGTAATACAATTACATGCGGTTAGGAATAAATCACTTTACCTGGACGCATAATAGATGAGGGCACTTGAGTTCTCATTTCTGCCCACCTTCCATGGTCGATATGAGGAGATCCCATGCTCCCTGTTTTAGATAGGAAGCAGGATCTGTGACTAGAGGGAAAACCCGAGAGCTCCATTAGAAGTCAGTGGGTGTCTTAACTCCTCAATGTCCACGCATCACTGAAATAGTTTTTTCAAGAGCACTGCTACTGCAACCTAATTATCTTTTGTACCCTGTCATAGTCTGGATGAGTGTTTTGGAGAAATTAGGAGGCTTGGCATGTCTTGCTTTTCTCTGCATTTGTACCCCAAGATGTTGGATCCCATATATGTTCTAGGGTCTGCTTTTTCTTTAGTTTTATACTTTATGGCTAAACATTTGTGGACATCTGACCATCACCCTGTACGAGCTTGATGGACATCCAGTGCCATAACCATAAGCATAGATCTGGAGGTCCTTACTTTGCAGCTATAACAGCCTTCACTCTTCTGGGAATGCTTTCTGCCAGATTCTGGATTGTGTCTGTGGGAATTTGTTCCTTTTTAGCCAAAAGAGCATATGTGAGGTCAGATGAGAAGACCTGGTCTGGTCTGACGGCACGCAATTGTCTAGAATGTCTTTGTATGCTGTAACATTAAGGCCTTGTTCACACCAAGCGCGGAGCAGGTGCAGAGCCGAGCAGTTGCAGACCGGAGCAAAACTGCGTCCAATGTATTCCAATGGTATTTTTAGCTCCAGTTCACATCGCAGCGTTCCGTTCCAGAGCAGGTAAAAAAACATCAGCAGGCCCTATTTTACCTGCTCTGGAACGCATGCAAATGCCTGGAACGCACTGAAAGCCCATTTTAAACTAAAAAAAAAAAACTTTTCTTTTTTTTTTAACCAAAAACGGCCGGAACGCATAAAAAACACGGCACAACCCACTGCACTACGTGTGCAGAAACTCATGCAGATCTGCTCTGCATTTGGTGTGAACAAGGCCTAACAGAACCTTCCCTGGAAACACCCGAAATCATTTGGAGGGGTTTCCACACCCTTTTGGCCATACGGTAGGTCTGATGGTCAGATGTCCACCATGTTTTATCTATATAGAGCACGTCCTTCATTTTATAAGCAATGTAAAAATGTAAGAGCAGATTTTTAATAAAATGATTTGTATAGTTATATGTGAAAATAATAAATTCTAGTATTGCCTTTCCCCCTAACTTGACTCCCTTGCCATATCAGAAAGCTACACACTAACCTCAAGCAGGGACGATGTGGCAGAAGGCCAGGAGGACAGTGATGCTTCCAGCCCCCTGCCACATTCCTTGGGTGAGAGGATTGGTTGGTCTATTCCCCCCCGCCCACCCCACTCGATGGACGAGAGCTGGTTTGTTACCCCTCCCCCCTGTTTTACTGCAGAGAGTCCCGACCAAAGTGCGGTGGGAAGCAGTCCACTGGAGGACCTCCTCATAGAACACCCCAGCATGTCGGTCTACATCACAAGTGGAAGCATCGTGGTGGGGCGAGACACCATTGAAGTCACCAGAGACAGGTAAGTGTTGTACATCTATACACATCATCATTAAGGAAAAAGTCTAGTAATATGTGAAGTGTCCAAGCAGTAACAGAGCTATAATGTTTAACCAGTCATGCCTGGGGCCTGAAAAGTGACAGGGCGCATACTGTGGCCTACCACTAGTAGTCCCAGCTACTAATGGTAGGCTTATCCCTGCAGGTTTAGCATTACAGGCTGATGTTGATTGGTGGTAGTCCACTTCTAGCCAGTTCAGCAATAATCCTGCACTGATCGGTCGTAGCCTATGGGATCTGTCTACAAATCTGGGCCTAAATGACTTTCGAAAGCATGTTTACAACTGCTGGGGAAGATGGGGGTTTGATGACATCGACTGCACTAGTACATACCAGGAGAATAAGGAGGATAAAAAGTGTGCCAACTGAAAGTCAGATCCAGGATACAGTAGACCGAATGTTAATAAGGACCTTGCAATATGATTATGGGGGTATGGTACCTCTGTCCAGTGTCCTGCCCAGCTCATTGACATCACTGGTTGGCGGGACGCCAGCCAGAGCAGCCCGTTCAGCTCCTGGCAACCTGTGATGTCCGTGAGCTGGGCGAGACGCTGGCCAGAGCTTTACAGGGTGCTAAGAGTTCTTGGCATCCTGGGAGGCTCTTGCTGGAAAGGAGGTGGCAGCCCCTCCACGTGACCCAATGAGATGCTACCTGAAGCAGCTGCCTCATTACAGGGGCAGCCCTGATTCTTGGATATATTTTTCTTTTCAGGTAAAATGTATGTAATACTGCATTATGACGACTACGTGGACCTGAGGAGCACAGGAAATACTTATTTTGCATGCTCGGCTCCAAGTGGCCAAAATGCAGTATTACATTAGACATTCGACCCGAAAAGAAAATATATCTGAGAACGTTGAGTTCATCCAACAGCATGGACTCAGAGGAGGAGCCAAGCTTGTTTTACCAAAAATGTAACAAAGGTTGAACATTACTTTATCAAATTTGGGTTATACAGTTAAAATCTCGTATCTTTTTATGCAAACTTCACTATGAGACTACAATTTTTTTTTTAGAATAACTACATTAAGATAAGTTGTTGCTGATGCATCAATGCCTTCTTTCCAGGTCACCGAGTAAAACCAGAGTGGAACGACGCACACCTCATCATGCAACCTCCGTTTCTGCCAAAGCCGCCATCTTGGGGAAAGTGGGTCAAGTCTCACGGATCCAACGCGCCAAAGCTCAGGTGGAAAGGCGCAAGCAGGGACGTAAAAATCTTCAAAGGCAGAATCTGGCACAGGCGATCCAGGGCCGCAATGCAATGCGGCACCGCAACTTCGTGTGCCAACCTAGGCAGCGCCAGCACAACCACTGAACTATTGGTTTTTAGCTGTTTACATGAACAAGGGCATTATCTATCCTCAGAAACCCCCGTCCGTCTTGCCTCATGGTTTGTCAGTACCGTCTCTTGCCTCTACTGTCCCCTACCCTAAGCTCAAGATCACCATCACCCTCCTCTCTTGCTGTTTCGGTATTGAACGTACCCTATCACAGTGGGGTGTTGTAAGTAGCTAATGCTGGTAAAGTGAAGAAGGGTGTTGGAAGCTTCCTCTAGATCAAAATCTTTTTATTTTAATGTACTTTTAGTTTTAGCTGCTTTTTAACACAAATTTGAATATGGCCAAGATCCTCTTTATGGTTCTGCATGTTGAGGGCATTGGTCCAGAATCGAGCTTTGTTTTCCAAGTACTAAAGAACGGGTTGGAATATTCCAATTTGAGATTGCTAATTTTAAATCCAAAGTCTCCCGTCTACAAGTGAGCATCTTCCAGAAACCTCTTTGAAAGTTATTACCAGGGAATTAGAACAAATTACATTGAAAGGATGTGCACAGTGACATCAGCTCAACAAGGTTTTATTTCATATAAAGCAGCAGCTTGTCCTATTAGATGAAGGTTTAAGAGTTTTAAAAGGCTTTGCTATGCACTGTACACATCAGGATGCTGGCAAGACCATACGCATCTCTGTAGCAATCGCATCTCTTGCCAGAGGGACCTGCAATGCTTCGCATTAGTAGAAAGAGGGGGCAGGTGTACGATGGCAAGTGGATGTAGATGATGGGTATGGAGCGAGTGGGCTGCTGTTTTTAAAGAAAGGGAAATTGGTAATGGAGTTTTAAAAAGTAGGACGGACATAGCAAGAGTGTTAAATGGTTATAAAGTAGGGTTGCTGGAAAGTTAAATCATTTAACAGAGAACATCTTTAGAAAAAAAAAAATAT
>NW_017306495.1:359715-371407 GCF_000935625.1 Nanorana parkeri
TTCATAAAAGATTAATTCAAGTGAGGCCATATACTTACTGAGGGTTATGTTTTTGGGCTTGCAGACACCATGTCTGTTGAGCTGTGTTTTTTTTTCTGCACACCACTGCACATGTATGGTGTGAACAGGGCACAGAGAAAGCAATTGTTTCCTAAGTGCCCTGTTGAAACCATACATGTGCAGTGGGACACATCTCAAGGGGCAAGCCCTTAAATGTTTGCTTTAGACTGCATTTTTGTTGCTTTGTCTGTGTGGGAATTATGAATTTGTTTTACTCAAAGCAGATGTAAAGTCTAGGTTGGCTTCAGAAAAATAAGGAGGCATTGGGAAGGCAGGGTAGGCTCTCAATAGGGAAACCAAATTCCATGGCGCCATGTTGTGTCAGGTGACCATCAGCAGCTTTTATATTGTGGTACGCTTTAATTAAAGGCTCTGAAGACCTCCTTGCCTAAGTGCACTGCTACCACAACCTCAAGTCATGCAACCTCGACCTGGAGTACGGTAGGACCTGCTGTTTTTACAGTTTGAGATCCCCCAACCCCTACCTGCATAATGGCTCTAGTTTTCTGAGGTGGACCTACACTTTTGAGGTTGGGGTCAGCCTTAAAAGAACAAATACTACAGAACAGCAACCCTACTCTGACAGATTAGAACTGAGCTGAAGCATTGCACGTCCCTTCAGTGGCCACTATTCTACATGGACAATGTGCAATAACCCGGGGCAACCGTCAGTCTTCTCTCAGCGTTCTACCGCCCAAGGTGGAATCCACTCTAGTGAACTGCTCGTTGTACTGCCTTATTCAATAAAGCTGCTTGCTAGGTATCAGGTGCTCACAAACTCCAAACCACTGTTTTGTTTTTTTTGGTAAAATGCTGACTGTTGATTGCCCAACATTTTTTTGGGTGAACAGCTCAGTTACTGAGCATTTGCACATAATCCATATATACTACAGAACACTGAATGCTAACAGACTCGTGATGTACTAAAGATCACTAATGCCCCTTTTATGTATCATGCTTTGAAAGAGGATTTCATGAAAATGCCACCAAAACAATTTTAAAGGGAAACCCGTTTGGGATGCATTGAGGCTGCCTCTTGCTTGCTTCTGGAAATGCCAGATCCCTGGTTGTCATGCTGATCCAGTGGCTGCAGTACTTTTAAAGTCACTGACTCAGAACCAGAATGCACATCTGAAGCTCGGACTTTACTGATCTGCATGCTTGTTCCAGATCAATGTCTAAAACTATTGAGGCCGTAGACATCCAAGCCACTAGTGGTTTTAGAAGGAGTCCAGCGAAGACGGCTTCTGATTCTCTTTCTGTATAGGTTTCCTTTAAATGGAGGGTGATTTGGACACTTGCTTTTCGGGTTATACTTTCTGTATTGAGCCCCAATGTGATGATGATTTGCCCCCTCGAATTTGCCCTGTCAGTCTTCTCCCCTTCCTGTTGGCTGATGGTGTTGGGGATACAGAACGTTCCCTCTAGGATTCAGTTCAGCTAATACACAACTTTATGACAGCGTGGGAAAGAGTCAGAACCTCTGCCGACTTTTTATCGCTGCCTGTGTTGTAAGCCCCCATTCACATGCATGGTCTGATCGGGTCCACCTGTCAGTTTTTCAAGTGAACCCAATCAAATGTCCAATGCTAGTCTATGGGCAGCTGGGTGTAAATGGGACAGGAAGAGCAACCAAAACCCGACATTCTATCAAATCCTTCCGCACTCACATATATAGGCTTTTGTTGCTGTGTCTCTCCGCATGAGAGAACTAACCCATCACTTCCTGTCTTGGTGACATCCTTTCACAGAAACAGGAAGTGAGAACAGATCCCCTCCAACCGGGGCACAGACAGCAGTATACATTAGATCTAAACCTTAAAAAAAAAAAAAAGGTTTTGGCTGGATTTGGGCTTTCAAAACTGAGCAGTTTATCTTCACGGTGAAGCTTTGGCAGTAAGTATAAACCGGCACGTCAAGTAGCCCTCATCACCCTCCAGAATTAAAATAACGTCTCTCTGTAAAGCTTTGTCTTCACTGTTAACGTTTCCAGATTGCGGCTAAGAGACGGGTTATGGGACAAAAATGACTGAAAAAGCATTTACCTTGTCACCACCACCTGTAACCCACCACTTTGTAATCCAACTTGTACATAAACCCTAAAAACAAGGTGCTTACTATAATAATGTTACCAACATGTAAATATCTTCGAACACTATTGACGCATGTGTGAGTATCTGGTGACAGTGTTTTTACAACTGGGAACGTGCATGGTCGGTGTCATCCGTTCTGTTTGGACGCAGAGACACCTCACAGCTATCCGATTTTATTGTTTTGCTCCATTGTATTTTGTAACCGATTGACGTTTGTGGGGCCGTCCGGGCCCCTGTTTGGAAGCATATGTGACTAAGAGCAAATCTGTGTGGACTCAGGGACCCTAACAGCTAAGCGATAAAAGGCAATGTGATGTGCATGTTTTTTTTATTATAGTGTGCGTTCTTTGTTGATGGCGCCGGGAGACATTTTAGGCGCATCTGCATCTTATTTTAGGGGCTTTTGAAAGGAAAACTGCAGTGAGCAAGTATGCTGGCTGCCTTTGCTGACCTCTCCTGGAGTTTGTAGTTATCTGGCCTTATAAAGGGGCTTTAGTATATTCTAAATTGCTTATTTGGAACAAATTTGCACATGAGGAGTGCCTGACTGTGACTTGTTCCAGGTCAGCCAAGCATTTTCAGGAAAGTGCAAACTAAAATATTGCTGCCGCTGGAGAAGTCTGGCTGGGTGTCCACTCTGTGGCATTGGCACCAAAGTTCCAAAGCCTTGCATGGCTCCAGTATACAATCCAGATAAAGAAGGAAGGGACGTGTAGTTGCATGCTGTGCATCGAGAGGTTTGTATGAAGTCTGATGGCTTACATCTGCATTTCACACATCGTAATGCTTTAAACCATGTCTGCTCTCTAAAGAATTAAAAAAGTTAGTTCTCTGCAATAGCAGGCGTAATATACTCACCTCACTGGTGGTCATGTCTCCTATCTACCTACGTTCCAATGTTACAGCCTCCATCAGTGTCTTCAGCAGTCCACATTTCCAGGAGTGTCAGAAGCTTGTGCCTAGTGACCAAGCCTGCATTGCTGAAATGGACAGAAAGTTGTAGACATGGGCCATTGGAGAGGCAAGTCTCTTGTAGGAAGCTGCCCTTTTCCATTCTTTAGAGACCTGACAGGGCCATTTTAAGGCAGCATGTGACATCCCTGTATGTGAAGCATCCAAGTTTATAATAAAGCCTTCCGGTGTTTGTCATACAACTACATGGACCTCCTTTCTTTATCTGGATACCATTTTCAGGAGGTCAGCCTCCGTATTTCTCCGAGTGTAGGTTTCCTTGAAGCACAAACAAGCTTTGTGCTTCAGGATTGAGACTTGTCCCTAGTTCCTTGTGTATTGACAGCTGTCAAAAGACTTCCAGCACCATATGTAATGACGGAGAGGTGGACTTGGCCTACCTGTTGCAGAAGTTGGCTGAGGTCATGGTGCTTTTCTTTACTCCCTCTGTATAATTGTGTGAGCTTTAGCGTCTGCTTAGACTTTCCTGTCCAGTTATTTTATTTTAGCATTTTTGTTTTCCTAACAATCATACATTTGTCCAGTTATTTTATTTCTAAATCTGTAAAATCTTACTACAAAATGGCTGCCATCTTGATCACATGCAAATCATATACTAGAATAGTACTTAAAAGATGCCATGGCTATGCTGTGTATATATTTTATCATACAGAAGCATTCATATTAATCTGAAACCTTTACACCTATTGTAGATGTTTTCTCTGTGTTATTAGAGCTGCCAGAGCATTGAGGGGCTTATTCCACTGCAGAGAAAAACTGCCTGCACTCTGAGATAAATGCAGTTGTCTATGCTCATTGACACACCGAGCGACTTAAGTTTTTAAGAAGTATTGGAAATGCAATGGACGATCGGCTTAATTTCAGCCTATTGGTCACCTAGATTCAGCATACATTCACTATACGCTGTGGTGAATACCTGGTAACTATGACTGATGGACTGCTAGATAGCAAAGTGTTGCTTACTATTAAAGGGGATCCCCTCTAAAATATATACATTTATGTAAAAACAAAACTATGACCCCCGCTGCATTGCTCGGCAGGCCTCAATCCAGCCACTGAAATGCAACATTTCTTCTGCTCTGCAATGCCAAATGTGACCATCAGGTGGCAGCACATGGAATGCATGTAACTGCAATGTTGCCACTAAATGCATTAAACAGCATTGCCCTATCTGGTTGACTTGAAAGGGACAATGCAGGTTACTTACCAAAAATGAAGCAGAGAGGCCTTATCAACAACTCTAGCATGCACAGGCTGTTCATGTCGCTACACTGACAAGCGTTACAGAACCATTTTTTTGAGCAATGATCATTCTATCACTGCAGGTCACCTAGGGGGTCATGTAGCCAGTGAATGGAAAAAAAACAACCCATTAAAGAATTGACTAAATCCTTGCAGTGGGGATACCCCCTGCATTGTAAGGGTTAACTGCCCCTTTTAGTCTAGGGGACAGTATAAAGAAGATCTACTCATCCGATCCTCAGAGCCAGCCGGCTGTGACAGTGCTCTCTCCAGCCTGTCTCATCCTACACTGCAGCAATAGTAAGTCCCTCAGCGTCCATACGTCCTATACACGATGTATAGAAGGTGATGACTCGGACTGTAGAGCACTGCAGTGGTGTGGTAGAGAGGCTCCAGGGACCGGTCTAAGGGCAAGCCGCTCCTAAAACAAAACGAGCACTTAACCCTTGCAGTCTGGGGATAGCACCACTGTAAGGGTAATACAAAAACAAATGACCTGGAATTCTGCTTTAAGCTGTTACTTCTATAATATAGTTCTAAAAACTCTATCCGGGTGCAGTTGTGGCAGCAATCGGTTTACAGTCGCTGATAATATGCAGTTCAGTATTGTAAACGACCCCATTGAACACGAGTGAGCAAAAGTGTTTGAAATTTGAAGGGTGGAGTAGCACTATCTATTGCATTGGAGTAACAAACGCCTTTTATTGTGCGTCTGCGCAATGCCGGCTCTCTGGGAGTTGTTGCCATTCATGCACACAAGTGAACCGTTATATAAATATATATATATTATATTGTCAATGTTTTGCTGGAGCTCAGTCCATCATAAATAAGATACATATATTAATAATATATTACAGGTTTTTTTTAAAAGTAAATATTCTTTTAATCCTGTCCAAAAGACCATCAATGCGTCCTCCTAACCTTGTAAGTTTTTTTTTTTAAATTCAGTTTTTAGACATTTTACTATCTAGCCTTTAGCCCTGGTTCACACGTAGGAGTTTTTGAGCAGTTCGAAAAGCGCTTTTAACTGCCCAACACAAGAAATGCCATGATTTTCAATGGCCCTGGTTCACACCTGAGCAGGAAAACGCCAGACGCCTGAAAAGATACAAAACTTCTTTTGGCAGTTAGAAGCGCTTTTCCTCCCCATAGACTTGATTGGAAATGCCCAGAAACATGTTCCACATTTTCGTGAGCGTTTTTGTGCGTTTATACGCGCGTTCTTCCATTGCCCACAATGGTTTATGAGCTGCCAATCAAAACGTCCGCCTTCATGTACGCGCGTTGAAACGCATACGAATGTGCATAACACGCATAAATGTGCAAATAACCACACGCTGCTAACACGCAAAAACGGTGCCGCCTAGGTGTGAACCAGGGCTTAGTTGTGTATCATTGTATGTATGTTATTCGTTCCGGCCTGACATCACACAGCTTTATGGTGCTGTAACAGGTCAAAACTATATCAGTTCTTTTTTTTTTTTGTTTTCTTCTATAAAGTTGCACCAGACTCCATAAGGGACTGAATCCTTCACGGTGTGGACCTGGTGTTGTATTTTGGGTGCTAGTTTTGCTATTTTGCAGTTTTTAGTGGCTATGCTATTCCAGTGTTTGTGAGCTCGGTAACAGATGATAACGTTTAATAGGAGTCTCCAAGTTCAAATGATAGTGTTTTGTGTGTGCGGTGAAATCAATTGCAGCAATATGAGAAACAAAATGAATAAAAAAGATACACTATGTAGTAGTTGTACATCTTTGCAGTATATACAATGCATGTGCCTTTTTTAAGTCATTTCTGCATGGGTTTTAAGTCAGATTGTTGGTGAAGTATTGGACTGGTTGATGTTCTCTAGGAAGAGCACTGTATGCAAATGAGTTTTATAATGAAAAACAAACAAAAAAAACCCTTCAATATCCCTTGTATAGGGTTAAAACCAGCAACAGGCAGAGCGTGCGCGTGCGTGTGTTAGTGTTAGACATGGAAGTTGATGGGAATCATCTTGGTTCACTTTTGTTTCATAGAGGTCTACATTCCAGACTCGCTGGCCAAAATTAGATCCAAGAGTTGTGCCCAATAAATGGGTCTTGTATGAGAACACATCCACCCAATGCTGGTATTTTGATCCTGTTGGCGAGTTGAATAGCCAACTGGCTCTTTGTAATTATTGGTCCGTCCAGTAGAGCCACATTGAGGCCTACCCAAGGAGAATTTTACTTCTGGTCTCTGTAATGCTATAAAGCAGGAGTAGGCAAACTCCGCCCATCCAGCTGTAGTAAAACTATGAATTCCAACATGCATCTGCCTCATTCAGATGCTTGCAATACCTAATTGAATTTGCAGTTGCACCACAGCTGATGGGCTGGAGTTTGCCTACCCTTGCTTTATAGCATTACAGAGACTGGGAGACGAAACAGTCTCCTTGGTGGCCTCAAAGTGACTCTACTGGATGGCCCAGTAAGTACAAAGAGCCAGTCTATAGCACACCAACAGGATAAAAATACCAGCACCACTCCAGCTGTGGTAAAACTTCAAATCCCATGAAGCAATGTAAGACTTTCATAGGCACGGGTATGACTCCCAAAATCATGATGGCACTTGAAGTTTAACCACAGCTTGAATGCCAAGGTTGCCTACCACTGCTATAAGCATGCTTTTCATACACTGTGCCCACGATGATTTGACCATATAGTAAATTTGTTACGAGAAGTAGGGTGGCTGCCATTGCTGACCTCGTTCTAAAAATGCTAGTTACATGGCAGCTATTGGTAGTGAATCAAAATATTGAAGCTAGACGGGCAGCATCTGTGTGCTGGGTGAGGAGTGCTGGGCGCAGCAAAGAGCCATACTACTTGTTTAGGTCTAGTCTTTAATGTTTATCACAAACATATACAGACTGTATTTTTATGTGACTACCAAAGACTGAGATTTAATGATCCATTTGTAGGAGTCGTTGTGGAAGGCACTCCTCACCTATCACACATTGATGTTGCTTGATGAAGAACCAGCACCTTGACTTGGTCTTCCAGGAGTTGAGAAGCAAGGAACCAACACACTGGTCCTTTATACAACTACCTTTTGAATTCCTGAACTTTGTGTCAGTAAGACGTTGGTACTACTTAGAGCAGGAGTAGGCAACTTGGCACTCCATCTGTGGTGAAACTTCAAACCCATCCCATCATGGCTCTACCATTGGTAGACATGCCTGTGGCTGTCACGTCTTCCAATGCCTCAGGAAGAGCAGGCACCACTCCTAAATGACTACTTGGTGCAGAGATATCACCAATAGCCCCCTGCCTGATACCAAAAACCAAGGGGTAGGCATCCTTGGCATTCCATCTTAAGAGCCATTCCAAGATCCTGACTGCCATAGGCAAGCCTCCCAGAGACAGATGCATGATGGCATTTGTAGGTTTAGCACAGCTGGAGTGCCGGGGTTGCCTTCCCGTACCATAAACTGTCAGAAGGTTTTGATAGATCTGTCTGAGGTGACAACCACTTCAACCAACTTTTGGATCAAGTATAAGATTGCCACAGGTGAGTCATCCACCTATATATAATGCAGTGGCCATTATATAGACATATGTAACCTTCACAAGACCAGCCTTAGAAATGTCAGACACTACTACAGACGCAATGCAATGTGGACATGGTGAACAAAATGGCCTCTTCTGCTGTGTATAGGTTGAGATGTAACATCTCTTCAATCAGAATAGAAGCAATGCCACTATATAACCCATCACTCCCCGTTAGAGCGTTCTGCCCTCTTTACTGTCTGTGTGTGTGTGTATGTATGTATGTGTGTATGTGTAGTTAATGTTCTGGTAATAAGCGTAGCGCAATTAATAGAATATATAACATTCATGCCTGCCGTGGCAGGCGGTGAAGCCTTTTAACCCATTGTATGCCTTACAACAGAACATCTTTTGGAGGATGGACATAAAGGGTTTTGGCAGGCACTGTTAAAGGAGAAATCTTAATCTCTCATGCTGGCAGCCTCCTGCAGTGTGTTCTACTCGCTGTATAGAATTGTCTCCATGCCTGTGAAGTGACCTTTCATTTTTGAGGTTCACTATTTTTTTTCCCCCCTCTCTTGGTAGTTTAAAGTAACCCGTCCGCTGGCACTGATTAATAAGTGTGTGTTCCCTGGATGTTACAGGTTTACATTGAGTGTGTGTTTTTGTCTCCCTCTTAAAGGGAAGCAAATGTGATTATATAGTGTGTTGGCTATTGGTGTGCGCAGATGTAAGATAATGCATAATCACTAGTGGGTGGGAAGATACAGCGGAGTGTCATTCATTTATTCTGGTATGGCTGTATGCAATTTATAATAACTGTATTTTCTTTTTTTGAAGTGAGTCTGTTCTACTGTAACATGTCACTGACATAAAAAAAAAGTATAAAAGGATAAAATATAAAGAAATAAAATATTAATTTATTCTATTTTCTTGTTTGTTTGCATTTTTTATTTGACTAGCATATGAAGCAATGACATTAGAACTGCAGCCAACACTTTTATCTAGGTTTGGCTAAAGCTGGGAAGGCTTATAGCCACTGGTTTTATTGCTGTACCCCCACCAGGAAGATTTCCCTTCACTTAATTTCCAAGAGACACAAGAAGCGAGAAGAGGTGCCCACAACAGAAGATTAAACTGACGTTCAAAAATATGGTGAATCAACGAATCGATTGTTGACGATTCTCCTTATCGATTAAATTGATTAGTTGGTGTGGATGCCCTGCTTCTCTTCTCTGCGCTGGGAACCGGTGTTTCATTGGCTTTGTGTCCACTCTGATCACAGCGGGGGGTGGAGGGGACACAGACCACTGCAATTGGTTCCCAGAGGTGAGGAGACCCTCTACCGACCCCCAAACCTCCTCCCCACTGGAAGCCTGCTGCAGTCTGCGTCCCCTCCAATCCCCACTGCTCCCAGTGGGCATCAAAGGGGACACAGACCCCTGCAGCTGGTTCCCAGCAGTGAGGAGAGCTCCCCCCACACCTCCCTACTAGGAGTCTGCTGCATACTGCTGTCTGTGTCCCCTCCGATCCTCGTTGCTCTTACCCACCTGTATCGGCAGAGGCAGTGAGGATCAGAGGGGACACAGAGCCAATCCACCTGCCAGTGCCCAGCGGGGAGGAGAGAGCCGTGACAGGGCCAAGTCAGGAGCGGGGCGGTGCAGGTAGGATAAATCGTTCCCTGTAATCTTCAAACATTGCAGTGATCAGTACTGATCACTACAATGTTTGTAAAAAAACTGAGGACATAGTATTCAGATACTGTCGCCAATTATGAATAAACAGGAAGTGCTCTACATCACTTCCAGTTCATTCATAACTGTGGGCATAGTATCTGTTTACTATCTCCTCAATTTTATGAGTGAACAGGAAGCCTCTGTACTCAGTACTTCCTGTTCATTGAGTGCTGGAGCTGCGGAAAAAGAGTTTGAGCACTCTTGCAGTGGTGCGACCCCTGCACTGCAAGGGTTAAGCTCTTGTTTTGGCTAGGGGTTAGAATAAAGCAGATTTACAAGTCTCTACCCCCGTTCACCCAGCGGTCCGCTATTTCCTCTTCTCCCCCCTCTGCGTCTGCACGTCTATGGCACTGGAGCCCAGGAGAAAAAAAGGCTACAAGAGCTAGCCACTGCAAAGATGTTTTTGGTTTGCCCAGAGAAGGGCTTTAAATACAGACAGTATAAGCACTTAAATTTAACTGGTATCAGCTTCTTGCAGCAGAGCTGAAGTGTGAGTGGAAGAAGCAGCACAAGTAGCCAATCAGTTCATATTATTATACAGGATTTATATAGCGTCAACAGTTTGCGCAGCGCTTTACAATAATATGCCAACAGGAAAAGAAAGCTGAGAGGAGCTCATGGCTGTGCTGCCTCTCCTTTCACTGTCCAATCACAGGCTGGGTGGGGTCCAGGATGATCCGGGCTCACAGAAAGTGGGTTGAATGATGTTGGCCATCTAGTGGCAGAAACTAAATGGGGTGGGTAGATCTCCAGATTGAAGCTCAATATTGCAGCATAAGCTGGTTTTGCTATTTTATCTTTTAATGGGCTATTTATTCTGATCTTATTTTGGGTTGGAGGCACAAAGAACATTAGACACACGATTCCATATTTCCTGGCTTGTTTGAAACAACTTCCCATCACACACGTCATGACAGGAGAGGTCTCTAAAAAGCAACTATAGATTTACACATGGAAACTTCCACTGGAATGGAAACTTGAAAAGTACACTGCAACTCGAGCACTTGGACACAAGAAGCTACCAAGAGGCAAAGCAGATGCCTGTTGAAGACTTCAAGGGTATCTATGGGCAAGAACTAAATCTGTATTGAATTTCCACAAGTTCTATCCCATTCCTAATATACAGTACAGTAAACTCATTGGGGGGAATATATCAAACTTGGAGCAGAGAAAATCTGGAGCAGCTGTGCAGCTTCTCTTTTATTTTTAAATCTTAACTGAGGAGAGAAGCTGATTGGTTACCATGCACAGCTGCTCCAGATTTTATCTCCACCCCCCATTGTGTTCAAGAAACCAGTTTGAGATGATTTTAGCTTGGTGATATGGCGCGTTACCCTGCTGGAAGTAGCCATCAGAAGGTGGGCACACTGTGGTCATACAAAGATGGAGAAGGTCCGCAACAATACTCAAGTAGGATGTGTCCTTTAACCCTTTCGCTGCCAAGGCCTTTTTTACACGTTATAATCCACATTTTAGGCCTGAAAATGACTTAAACCCCCCCCCCAAACATAGATTTCCTGAAAGCGAAGACCCTGTAGAATAAAATGGTGACCGTTGCCAAATTTTACGTTGCACGATGTTAGCGCAACCCTAGCAAACCCGAACATTTAGTAAAAAATGCACTTAAAGTAAATTTTTGTGCCTGAAAGCACAATATAACACCCAATATAAAAGATGAGGTTATGACAAGTAAATAGATACCCAACATGACCAATTAAAAATTACGTGCGTCCGTGAAATGGATAAGGTACTTCAAATTGTTCATGCTCTAAAAAGCCTGTATAGGTCATTAGAAATCTCCGTGAATATTGGCCCTTGAATTATTGGTCGCTCTGGCGCACGCGGCGATACCGAACATGTAGCGCGAGCATTGCTTTCGTACATAGGTGCACCCAATGCAAGTTTACGTGAATACGCTCGCCGAGAGGGACTTTAATCTTTTCTTTAAAACTTTTTTTTTTTACTTAATTGCTATCACATAGGTGGGCTTACAAGCCCGGTATGTGATAGCATGCTAGTGGTGACAGGTACTCTTTAAGGTGACATAAGGGGCCAACTGTCTTGTAGTGATATGCA